>NC_069713.1:7084817-7384817 GCF_027358585.1 Pangasianodon hypophthalmus
GTTTAAACACAACACATTGCACTTTCAAAGATATACAAGATTCAGTGAAACTACTAATAATGAATGTAGGGCACTGGAGAGCATGTAGCATGATCAATTTTTTTTTTTACGTTGTCTTTCCTTCGTGAACTTTCTTTTAGCAACATTATCATTTTTGGATAATGCTTTTCTAAAATAGTTCTAGCTTTCCAGCACTGTTGTAATGAGGAGATATGCAATAAAGTTATTTAAAGAGATCACCTATGCTCCCTCCTTCACATTCCCCCAGAAGCCTTTGTGCCCTCTCTCTTGCATCCAAGGGTATACTCTCATCATTCAGGAGGGAGGGGTAGAAACAGGCGGCCAGGACCTGCACCACAGTCCCCAAAGACACATTTTATAAAACACACAAGAAGTAAAAGATGCAGTGATGTACAGTAGATGTCCTATAAATTCCCTCATCTCTGGTCAATGATTTAGCAGGTTAGAGCAGGGTTGCAGCTGAGAGCATGAGTCCTGTTCAGATTTGTTTTAACTTCTCAAAGACCTTTGATTAAAGTTATGAAGGGATTGATGATAAGACTAATAACACTGTGCACACCGTCTGGAAAGAGGAAGGTTAATATCACCATGAACTTTAACCCTCTATACTGAACACTGAGTTTACCTGACGAGCGAATGTGATGGGTTTTAATCCCATCCTGTGGGAATCAGCAGACGAAACATTGAGAACTTCTTTATAGTGTTTCTCCAAACCCTGTAAAACAGAATAGCATCACACATTCACAACACAGAAGTCATTTCTCAAAATCTGTGTGTTTTCTTTTCAAAAGCAGAAGCAGTATTAGATACCACCAAACACCTGTACACTGGTAAGGTCTAAAAGAATGAGTGCCAGTAACATGAATACATTAACTGTAAATGTAGGAGCTAAATTCTACACAGCTCAAAAAACATTAAACTTGAAGACTTGTAAAATTGAATAAAATATGGATTGGGTACAGTAAATACCCAATCAAACTAATATACTTCATTTTCAAATATCTATTTGCCACTTGATGCAAATAAATTTTTGGGACAGAAAAGATATGCTCCCACTATCTTTTTTTCTTTTTTTTTTCTTTTTTTTTTCACAGAATTATACATCATAACCCTGGTAAAATCATGGTTTGAAAAATCATGGTTTGTTTCACACCATCAAAACATTATGGTAACCATGGTTGTTAGATTACTATGTTGAACCTTGGTTTTATGAGCACTTTATTATGTGTTTATGAGCTCTGCATTATCAATCAATTACAACCAAAAATAACACTGACTTTGTCCTTAATTACATATATCCATTCATCTCTTTTGTCCATTATCGTTTAAAAAACGCTAGCATTGAAATGGGTAATTGTGAAATCCATTTCATTATTTGATCACATAGGCAGCCAAATTAGGATACTTTTAAAACAATTATGTGGGTGGTGTTCTTTTTTCTTTTTTCTTTTTTCTTTTTCAGATTAGTTTAAAAAAAATTCTGCTATGGCAAACAAAGGGGAAGTGTAAGTACAGACAGAGAATCAAAGACTATACATAGTTTTTTGTAACAAACAGGGCTCAAACATAGAGTAAGGATCCATGTGCAAAGGGTTTATTGGACACAATATAGTCAACAAACAGTCCAAGGTCAATACCAAGATCAAGAATGGCCAAAATGGGCAGAGCAGAGTTTAAAAAAAAAGACAGGAGGATCCTCAAAAACAGCTTATAAGGGCAAGACAAAAGGCTAAAACACAGAAGACAAAACAGTTTATACATGATATAGCAATCCAGAAGAACAAGGCTCAGATCTTACTAGTATGTAGGCAAACTGTAAAGCTTTACATTAACCTAAAAGTCCATGTGCTTTATGTAGTGATAAGACAGGTGACTAAAAAATGACTTTTTTAACCAATGAATGAACAACTCTAAACTGTATTATCACTATTCTGTCATACACCACCAACATTTTTTTTTGGGCTAGTTTCAAGTATTTTTTCGAGGTTTTGTTTGTTTTGTTTTGTTTTGTTTTTGTGTGTCTGTGTATGTGTGTGTTTGTACTTTTTTGTATTTGTAGATGTATTTGTGCTGGCAATTTTACTGAGACCTGGCAACCCTGCTCCTGGCCAAGCACACTCTAAACTAATGCTTCTGATCCATGATCAAGTTTCTGACATTTTTGTTTTCCACACTTCCTGATTACAATTATGATTATTCTTTTTCTGTAACATTGTAACAGTTGGATAGTTTTCTGATACAAGTTTTATAACTGCTAAAATGTAAATAACAAACTAATTTGTTTCATGGACATGCCACAAAGTTGAAAGTATCTATACATAGTTTTAAAACGTACAATGTCATTCTCTAATTACTAATAACTTGTAATCTTTGCCAAATTGCTTTGGTATAAGAGGAATTAAACACATCAGGACGTGCTGTTATAGGAAAATACTTCTTATCAGCTTCAGGGTGGCAGCAGTAGTCCCACTGCGCATTGACCTGAATCACATCACCCCTGATTATTTTTCCATAATAGCACACCCTGAGTGTTTTATTCCTTACTTATTATAACTTGGTACTACATTTAGCTCACTGAATGCCACATAGCAAATAGACTTAAATAAATAGACAAATGATAAACAGGGGTACAGAGTTCAGCCTGTCTAACTCCTCATTGTTCACCATGTTCTTTTTCAGGTTACAGATTTTACAGAAATATGGAGACATAAGACAGGATGTAGTTTTATAAAGTTAATCATAATAAAGCTTAGAAATTATTAGACTTAACTTACAAGTAAGTTATTCCGAATTGTCTATCCTGTCCTTCTTCAGCAAAATGTGACCCAAACACTAATATAAATAATGCCTAAATATTCGTAATTATATTTTTATTTGTATATTTTTTATTGTTTTATAGAATGGATGTAATTAAACTAATAGCAAAAAAGTTATGTTTCAAATATACAGTAACCTCTGAACAGAAAATTTGAAAAGTGAGAAAATTGATCAGAGTCTTTGCAAAAGCATTGGGCATATCCAGTACAATAATTTGGAATGTCCTGTAAAGAGAAAATAAAAGAAAAAAAACACTGGTGTACTAACAACCAGACATCGAGCAGGTCGGCCAAGGAAAAACAAGCAAGTGATATGCAACCAAATATTGAGTGTTCTGGACTTTAATTTACTTTAAGATTATCTGTTCCTATATGTTTGCTCACCTAAAAATTGGGTGTTCTGCCTCCAAAGGTGCCATGTTCTAAGTTGTTTAACATGTCTAGATGTAAATGTCAGCAAATGAAAGCTGAAATTCTATCATCTCATATTCATCTTTTGATCTCATACCCAAATGTCCTCAGTGTATAGCAAAAACTAAACAGTTGGTCTTGCTGTTCCAATATTTTTGGAGGGGATTGTCACACAGAAAATGAAAAGCACATTAATAGCATTAATCCCTTTGAAAGCTTGCTCAATGTCTAAATACAACCTATTTGCAAAATCACACATTTTATTTCAGAAATAATTTCCTTAAATATTGGCAAAATTTAGAAAACTTAACTTAGACTTGAACTTGTCTTACCTGTTCAATTTCTGCCATAATTTGTCCTGCACATCGGTCTAAGATGTCCTGTGCTGAAACACAGAAGCCTTTTAGCTTTGGAGTGATTTCTCTAAGGAGAGACATGCTCCTCATATTCCCTATTGTATTTTTGACAGGTGAGTATGCAGAGCCTTTGACTATTTGACTCACCAGATTAGACTGTGTTTTTTTTTAAATGCCCACCCACATAGAAAATGTGTAACAAATTTACCTTCTTTTTGTCTAGCTTATATGATTAACTCATCCAAATCTGGCTGCCAGAACATACAGATGACCCACTTCTAAGATGACCACATAAGGAGTACATGTAGGTTAAACATTTTTTTAGATTTCATGGGTCAGGAAAACTGCTGCTTACATCTGGGTAACTTTTTAGGTCACAGTACACTTGACTTACCATGACTTAATCTCAAATGCATTTAGACTGGAATCGAATGCTACCTGAATGACGCTCCGTGGCAAGTTGGTTACAACTCTCATTTCTTGCACCACTTCTACCAGACAGTAGTTCTGTCCAGATCTATGAGGACTGTGTGGTTATTCTTGCTATTCTCATGGTGGCTCCATCCTGCTGTCATAAGGACCTGTCACATCAAACATCAGAATGTGGAACAATGTGTTCCTGTGGCATGACCGTGGCATGCTTGTTGGTGCCAGATGGGATGCTTTGAGTATTTCAGAAACTGCTGCTCTCCTGGAATTTTCACACTCTAGAGTTTACACAGAATGGTTAAAAAAATACATTGTTGATGACGGAGGTTGAAGGAGAATGGTCAGACTGGATTGAGCTGACAGGAAGGTTATGGTAACTCAAATAACCACTCTTTACACCTGGGGTGAGCAGAAATGCTTCTCACAATGCACCACCCATAGAATGTTCAGGTGGATGAGCCACAGCAGGTTCCACTCCTGTCAGCCAAAAACAAGAATCCGAGGATACAGTGGTCACAGACTCACAGAAACTGGACAGATGAAGATTGTTAAAACATTGCCCAGTCTTGTACCAATCTTCAGTTTAATATTAACTGAAGCTCTTGACCTGTATCTGCAAGATTTTGTGCTTTGCACTAGTGCCACATAATTGGCCGAATGTATAATCGTATGAATGAACAGGTGTTCCTATTCACGGAGGTGATGAAGTGAAGTGAAGTGACTTGTGGCCAAGTATGGTGACCCATACTCAGAATTTGTGCTCTGCATTTAACCCATCCAAGTGTGCACGCACACACACACACACACAGTGGGCAGCAGTGGGCAGCCTTTTTTACTGTGGCGCCCGGGGAGCAGTTGGGGGTTTGCTGCCTTGCTCAAGGGTCTCACCTCAGTCGTGGTATTGAGGGTGGGAGAGAGCGCTGGTCATTCACTCCCCCCACCTACAATCCCTGCCTGACCCGAGACTCGAACCCACAACCTTCAGGTTCACCTTCGGGTTGCAAGTCCGAATATTCAAGAAGACAAATTAGCCAATACTAGACTCATTAAATTCATCTTAGAGATGAGGAATTAGTAGAAATAGATGGTACTGTAGGGCCATTTAATAATAATAATAATAATAATAATAATAATCTTTATTTTATATAGCACCTTTAAAGGCCTCTCAAGGCACTTTACATAAGAGTATATAGACATGTTAATAATAAAATACAATTCAATTATTAATAACAATAATAGTAATAATTATTACTATTAATAATTAAATAACAAAAACAAAAAACAAAACAAAGTATTCAAGTAAAAGCAATCCTAAAGAAAAAAGTTTTATTAGAAGATACACTAAAAGACTGGGCTTATCTAAGATCAGCATACAAGGCACAAACTGTCGGCACAACCAGGTTGTTTCTGCCTGTCGTGATCTTGTCTGTCCCTCTGCCTGTTGCCCTTCCCAGTGGCGACTTGTTGTCTGCCATTGTCTCAGACTAAGTTTGTAGTTTGAACTTGAACTTGGACACCCTCTGGGAGTTCCAAGAGGTAATACGAGCTACATTATGTAATATGTCTACATTATTGTCCAAATAATGTTAAATTTTTAAGGTATAAATTTAATATACCAGGAATAATATACATTATTGTCCAAATAATGTTGAATGAATTTAATATACCAGGAATAATATACATTATTGTCCAAATAATGTTGAATGAATTTAATATACCAGGAATAATATACATTATTGTCCAAATAATGTTGAATCCACTACCAAGAACTGTTCTCATTACTACTACTACTACTACTACTACTACTACTACTGTATGGAGAGATTTATGTTGATATTGTTTTATACAATACAGTTGTCCATGTTAATCTGTTTTCAATGGGCAAGAAAATACATGAAGGAGTTTGTTTCTGGTTGTAATTTGTCTGGAGATAAATTTAATATACCAGGAGAAATTATGCACACAGCCTAATTTCAACTGTATAAAAACAAGAAGTTTATTGATTAACCCAGATTGAACATCTGGATTAGGATCTTTAACTTGCAACCACAAGAGATTACAATGAATGTTCCATAACTGATAAATAAATGTCTCATCACAGAAAATACAGACATACTGTATATACATCGAAAACAAGCTGTTGCCACTTAAAGCTATATTTATTTCTACAATGCTTTACACTAAGGTTTCCTTAAATGACATTATTTAACCCATTCAATAACATGAACAAACCATGAATGCCAACATTAATACACCATCAGGAACATTAACAAAGCAACTAACACTTAACTATTAACTGTTTTTTTTTTTATTAAAACAAATAAGCAAAATACTCAGCACGTGCATTAACCAACATTCACATCATCATTGAGTAAAATTAAACCCACAATGATCAACATGAAGAACACCTTAATGAAAATGTTTACAGCTGTTAACTGACAAAATTCAGCACTGAAGCTGAAGCAAATTCCAATATTTACACCTGGAGACCAGATTTCAGTAAGTTAAATTTAGGAGCATGGGGTAATTTAAGTTTTGTTCATTTATGTAGACTTATTTCTGGTCATGGACTGAATAAAAAATTAGTCAATGCAGGTATACTTCAACAACAATTAAAACATTACTTTGTTAACTTTATTTTTTATTTATTAATGCTGAACAACATGTTTCTCTGCCTAACCCAAAGTTTATTCATTTTTTGTTCCAGATTTTACATGGACACTGTGTGATGATACTTTGCAAGCAACAGGTACCAGTGTGTGTCAAAAGGTGTTGATTCAATGACAGATACGACCTATGGCCAAAAAGTGTTGCAGCCTATGGCTGGATGGGACTGTCACTGGCGATCCCTCTAAGCGAGAGGGATATGAGTTTTTGTGATGCTTTATGGCCAAAAAGCATCAAAGTGGAATCTGTAAGAAATTACAGAGCCTGCTGGACAAATGGGTTTTGATCTGGTGTGACCTCAACCCAAACATCTCAGGTTCCTCTCTTCAATACTGTCAGGTTGATCATCAGAGAAATTTTGGCTTTGCTTCCCAACTGCTGTCAAGTTCTCTATCATATATAGTCTAAATTGTAGCTTACAGAGTAAGACGAATATATCAGTTCAAAGCTTATATTTACATATACACATTCATATCCATGTTCAATATTTTTTAGGTTTATCAGTAGAGAATCTGAAAGTAAAGTTATTGATAGATGTTATGTCTATCTTTTTGAATGACTAAATTTAGTTGGGTCTACAATTGTTTGAGTTATAGGCCATGTAAACTCAGATGACAGGTGTTCCCCTTGTGGAAAGAGTTAATCATTACAATACAGTAAACAGTTCCATGATGGATCTTATGAGACACACAATACAAACAGTGCTTCAGCGCTGAGTTTCTTGAATAAAGATATAATAATAAAAGTACATTTTATGGTTTGTCAAATTAGGCGAACAAGTTAAATATGAAGAGTCAGTTTGGGTGCAGTTTCTCATCCCATTGCCATTATTAATTACAATAACACTCACTCACTCACCAACATCCAGTAACTGCTTTATCCTGGTCAGAGTCATGGTGGATCCAGAGCCTATCCTGAGAACACTGGGAGAGAGGCAGGAAAAAACCCTGGATGGGACACCAATTCATGGCAGGGCACCATACACACACATTCACACACTCTTTCACACCTAGGGCCAATTTATCTTAGTCAGTCCACCTATCTGCATGTTTTTGGGAGGTAGGAAAACCGGAGAACCCAGAAGAAACCCAAATAGGCATGGAGAGAACATGCACGGAAACTCCTCAAGGACAGTAACCCAACCTCAGCATAGAACCAGGGACCCTGGAACTGCGAGGCCAGCAATGCTACCCACTGCATCACCATGCTGTCTATAATGGCAATTCTGCATGAAGGACTTTTTTTTTATAAATGTACATCTTGGGCAGCAAGGCTTTATTAGCAACCTGCTACATCAAGTTTTTGATAGAGAGGGTGCCCACTGCTCTGGGTGTGTGTTCACGGTGTGTGTGTGTGTTCACTACTGTGTGTGTGCACTTGGATGGGTTAAATGCAGAGCACAAATTCTGAGTATGGGTCACCATACTTGGCCACAAGTCACTTCACTTCAATTTACTTCGAGAATGGTACTGTGTGATGATATTTGCTTTCATTCTGACAGTGTAGAGGGTACATAGCTTAGACAGGGTGGTACCAGTTATTTTATTTGCCAAGAGAGGTTTAATAAGTAATTAAAGCAAGACAATGAGTATAAATGGTTCCAAAGCCCATGGCCCAAATTCATAGCTGGAATTGAACAAAGACCAAAAATAAAAACATTACAGTGCACTGAATAAGTAAACACCCCCTTAAACCTTTGTACATTTTATAGTCTTACAACTTGAAACTGATATGGATTTATTTGGGATTTTTACTATTCATTTTAAAGAAATATGAGCAACAAGGAAATTTCCCTTCCACTTCAGCAGAGGTCACAATCTCTCGACCACTGATACACTCACTTCTGGGTCACTTCCTTGTTCTCCTCTATATAAACTGCTCATGGACATTCAATGTGAAGCTTTGCTGAATCATAGTGTTTTGTATGAATTTCGCACTTCACTACTTCTCTTTGTGTGTGTGTGTGTGTGTGTGTGTGTGTGTGAGAGAGAGAGAGAGAGAGAGAGAGAGAGAGAGACCATTGCTTTGATTGTGGTATTCTGTCTCTTGGATTGTCCTTAGGCTTTATTAACTGTTCATGTTGTTATTTTGACTTTGGATGTGGAGTTGGGAAAAAAAAAACCTCTGCAAATGAATCCTCAGACTTTGTCTGAGTCTAACATTTAAAGGTGCACAATATTTTTATTGTTGAGTTATAAATTCAGCAACAATGAGTTAAGAACCAGGAGACAGTTGAGGACTGATGTATATTGCATGCTTGAAGAATCTTCTGATTTTTCCAGCTCAAATCTGGATTATACAGGCCTAGTATATGAGGAGAAAGGGGACATGGAAGGGGTAAAGGAGAGTGGAGATAAAAAAAAAAGAAAAAGAAAAGGAAGTGTAATGCCACCTATGTCTGGGAGTAAAATCACCTCTGACCTTGATGTGTTCAGTCACAGTGACACATCTTAGACAAAGACAAGAAATGAGAAATACAGCATCATCAGACCCAGCCTAGGCATAACTGGTTATGTATATTATGAAATACATGAATGAACATAAAACTTTAGCAAATGATTATAGAATCAGAGATAAATAATTGGATAAACTGAATTTGAACAGCTGAGTCACTGGCAGTCTTCAAACAACATCTAAAGACTTACCTCTTCCTAAAGTACTTAAGTTAGCACTTACAAAACCAAAAAAAAAACCTGATGGTATTCCTAGTTTGTGACCTAGTAAGCCAGTATCACAATGTATTTTTGATAGACTTTAAAGCACTTTTGTAAGTCGCTCTGGATAAGAGTGTCTGCCAAATGCCATAAATGTAAATGTAAATTTGACTACAGCTGCATGTCATCTGGGATATGTGACTGGGATGACAACTTTGCACACTGGATCCTGATATTTTTGCCTGTTCTTCTTGGCATACTTCCTCAAGCTATGTCAGATTAAATCTAGACCGTACAGGAACAGCAATTTTCAAGAGATTCTCAATTGTTTACATTTACAGCATTTGGTAGAAGAACATTTCCATAGCGACTTACAGAAGTGCTATGCAGTGTTATCGAAACATATTCTTATGTTAGTCACTATATCAAGGACTAAGAAAACCATAAACCTAAAGCCCTGTTAGGGAAGGTTAGTACAACATGAAAAGAAAACACACAGTTCAAAGCATTTTATTTAAATAGATTAACTAAGTGCTAATTCAAGTGCTTGGTGAAGAGGTAGGTCTTTAGTCTTTGTTTGAAAATGAATCAGTGAATCAGCTGTTTGGACAACAAGGGTAAGTTCATTCCACCACCTGGGTGCCAAAACGGAGAAGAGCCTTGATGCATGTCTTCCTTGTACCTTGAGGGATTATGGGTCTAGTCCATAGTGCCTGTAGCTCATAGGGAATGTGGTGCATTGCAGGGTGTGATCAGTGCCTGAAGGTACATGGGTTGTAGTCCATTTTTGGCCTTGTCAAAGCCAAAAGGCTTCTCAATTACGATGCAGGCAGCTCCAGGAAGCCAATGTAGAGAGTGCAGCAATGGGGTGGTGTGGAATGTATTTCCGGAGATTGAAAAGAACACTTCCAGCTATGTTATGGATCAGGGCCAGATGGCACACAGGAACAGACTTGGCAGGAGCGAGGTGCAGTAGTCTAGCCTCAAGATGACAAAGGACTAAACGAGCTCATGACTGAGTCAGGTTAGCAGTGTGTGGCAAGAATAATAATTCATTGTACAGAACTACCCCAAGATGCGTGCAGTGTGAAATTGTGTGATATGGGTTGTCCAGGTAGATCACAAGATCTTGAGCTGTGGATCTCTCCATTTCCTTCAAAGTTACCCTTGGCCTTTTGGTTGTTTCTCTTTGTAATGCCATCATTTCCCAGTCACTGACTTTTGCTGGACTGCCTTCTATATTATTTCTGTTTTTAATAATGGATGTACGCATCAAACCTTTGAGTGTTGATACTTTTTGTTGATAGCTTTGTGCTGGACTTGTTCTGGCAGCTTCTTGGTCCTAATGACACAGTTTGTTTAAGGTATCTTCTCTAACAAACACTTTAATTGCACATAAGTGGAATTTGTGGAACATAAATGGTTGCACCATCAAAACCAATCAAAACCTTTACATTTTATATCTGTAAATAGTTTTGTAAACTATGATTATTTCCCCTCCCCCTTCAGTATTATGGACTATTTTGTGTAGTATCATAACATATAATCCCAATTAAGTCCATTAACACCACAAGATGTGGAAAAGTTCAAGTGAATACTTATGCGTGAAGCAAGTGGGTTTTTTTTTCTATATACATAATCCTTGGGGTAAAGACAATGACATATGATGGCAAAATAATTTTCATCCCAAAACCAAGTGTCATCAAGAGAAGCAGAAGTGAATTTCTTTATCAAATACTTCATGTTTCTCCATGTTGTATTGGGAATGCTTGATTAAAATTGTTACTGTTTTAAGAGGTTCTCTAGGAGCACAATCCTGCACCACTCATAAGTTGGAGCTAGGAAAATGAAAAACACTGTAATGCACCTGCATGGCAGAAATATGTACTTTAAATTGTTGTTTCCAATGAAATACAAAATGGCAGGTCATTGTCAACTCAAATACAGATGGGAAGCTAATAGCAAAATCCCCAGTGTTGAATTAACACATACAGTGTTTACATGAATAAAATCTTAAGTCAATACTCCAGGTGTTAACACTGGGGATTTTGCTGTGTGGATGTGGTTTTACAATGTAATGTGTCAAAGTCAGTGCAAATACAGATGGAAAGCTGTGAACATAATAAATGGATGGTGTGTGAACAATTTATATTATCAACCCGGAGGGTTCATATTACAATTTAGACATGAGACCAACATGAATTAAGGTGCCGAATGAATTAAAAAAAAAATTTAATTACATGTTTTAATTGGAAAAAAATTATTAAGTATTCAAATTATTATGTAATTACTGAATTACATTAATAAGTGCATGAGACAGGGGGCATAGTGGTTTAGTGGTTATCACATTTGCCTTACATCTCTAGGGCTGGGGGTTTGAATCCCACCTCCTCCCTGTGTGCGTGGAGTTTGCATATTCTCCCTGTGGCTACCTGGGGCCTTCCTCCAGGTACTATGGCTTCCTCCCCCAGTCCAAAGCCATGTGTTGTATGGAACATGGATGGATGGAAGTGAATGAGACATACATGTCACATTTGGAGAAATTGCATTGTGTATTAATTACCTATAATCACATGAGACAGCATAATTAAAGAAAAGGTGCCAAAGGACTGGTTAACTAAAGGGAGTGAGTGTAGGGCAAGCAATGATGAATAGCACATGTGTGAATTGGAGACTTAAGCCACACTTAAAATGTATGAATTTCATTGCATTAGAAAAAAAAAGATTATGTTTAAAACTATAAAAACTAATAAATCATATACTGCTCAAAATTAGGGAAAAAAAGTATTTGGACACTTAAGATCCATCATTAATGTGATTAACTACACCATGTGGTTACTCAGCAGTAAAATCAGGAAAAAAAACAGACAAGAAACAGATTGCTTCAGACATCAGTGAGAATTTCCAGATACACCTAGAGCACAAACTATTCAAAACAGGATCAACAAGCATGGGTACAGAGGGAGAGTAATGCAGTGGAACCCATTAATTATCCTCAAGAATAAGAAAGTAAGGGTGAAATTTGCAAAAGAACATGCAGAGAGAGACAGCAGCTTCTGGTGAACTGTCTTATTTTCAGATTAATCCAAATTGAACGAAGGGTACTATAAAGCACAGAGATTTCTGAGGCTGTTTTTCCTACAGTGGTGCTGGTGAACTTGTGTTCATTGATGGCGTCATGAACTCAGAAGTATACAAAGATGTTTTGGATGCAAACTTGCAGATATCAGTGAAGAAATTAGTCAAGTGACATAAAAGGATTTTTTAAGCAGGATAATGCTCCAAATGACCAGCCGACTTTTTACTTCCCAGAGCCCTGACCTAAACCCTACAGAGCATCTCTGGGATGCAGTGGAGAATTGTCCATTGTTGATGCTCTAGTGTCAATGAACTGAAAGTTTTGTTGGTTGAAATGTGGAGGAAACTTCCACTACAACTGCTACGGAAACTTGTTAATTCCATGCCCAGATGTTGTCAAGAAGTTCTGCGGAACAAACGATGGAAAACTAAACACTGTTAACTGTGATCTTGAATGAAGCCACTACTGAGTGAACACATACTTTTTTGTCTGATTATGACCAGTCTATCTATTCTTTTTAGATTCTTAATCATAACAATCTGTTTTTTGTGGATATATTTTTTGCTTGAAAAGTGTGCTTATGGTATCTTACCTTAAAATAAATGGCACGTTTTCAAATTCATGCACTTGTAAGTGTGGCTTCATTGTCCAAATACTTTTTGGGACCACTGTACAGTTGCAGTGTTGCCTCAGTATACTTTTCATCTTTAGTCCATGCAGTTTGAATATACAGCAACAGTAACATTAAGCCTGTTAAACCATTTATATGTCCAAACAACATGCCATCTGTCAGCCCAAATATTACCAGATTATTATGATGATGAATAAATGATTTTGTTCTGCTCCAAGTTCGTCACTTCTATAGGTTTGGCGAATGAATAGTTCTACGCAAAGTGAGTTCAGAGTAGAGCACATTTCTCATGCAGTCAGTTTATCCTCGATTTTTGGATGCCATCCTTTGTTTTGTGTTTGTAAATGCATCATCTGTAAGTTAATTCTTAGTTACATAATGCTTGAGTATATATATATATATATATATATATATATATATATATATATATATATATATATATATATATATATATTTGCACATGTTTGTAATAAGTTCTTTCGAAGCTTTGATTTGATGTAATTTTAGTAATAGCCTCTAGCTGTTAGCCTAGCCATTATTTGATATGGCACTCATTGTGTTGATTTCATTCTTGTTGCTATTTTTGGTTATCTGATAATTTCATTTAAGTAAATTGATTACATCGATAATATTTGAGCCTTTTTTCAGATATAAGTCTCGGAGCTGCTTGTATGCATATTCTTTGGTTGTTGTATAATTATTCTGATTATTGTTTGTTTGCTGTTTTTTACAGTTTTACTCCTAATTCATAATGTACATTTCACTGGCATCTTATTAAACGAGAAAGACTAAGATGAATCCTGACTCATCGGTACTTTATGGATGGAGTTTGGCTGGCTGTTAAATTGCATTTGCACATGCGAGGAGAACAGTACAGATTTATTTTGTATAATGATTTATGTTATTTTTCTTTGGAAACAGGAAGCATCACTATATAAACATTACCACGTACCTGAGTATGTTACATCAAGCAAGAAGAGACTCCTGATTAGATGTTAGTGGAATTTTGATGAGGTATAACATACAAAATTTTTAATTCATTAACATAAGTTACAAGGTTTCCTTACAATAATAAAATTGTGCATAATAACCACAGTTAATGAACATGCAATGATGCTACAGCTCTTCTTCTTCTTTCTTTTTTAGAAACACTGTCTGAATCTCGATGCACACTTGATCTCAATACACAGCGAAAATGAATATCAGCTGGTTAAGGCTCTTATCCGTGCTCATGACCCCCAGGAGAATCCAACATGGATCGGCCTCAGTGGCTGTCAGAAGGTTAGCTAATAATAAAACACTTCCTGAGCTCAGTCAAATATGTAAGCAGGGAATCAAATAACTGTGTAGTGCCTGATTTATTGACTTAAACATGGTCAAATGAAGAAACTCATAATTCTGATCAAATTTTGCACCCAGTGATGGACTTTCCACTGTTCATCTTTTCAGAGGAATAACTGTTTTTGGTCTGATGGCACCAAACTGACTTTCACCAAGTGGAATCCAGGTGAACCAAACTTTAAATCTGGAGAGGGCTGTGTGCATATGAACTGGCCTGGCGAGTAGAAACTTCCTTATGCAGCCGTATTTAGAATCTATCTTTTATAACTTCAGTTTAGTGTTTCAGTGTTGATTCTGTTGTCATGCCATGTATAAGTCTATATTTGTTCTTTGTCTGCAGGCAGTAAGAACTGGAATGACATTCTGTGCGATCGGTGCTATCCCTTTATGTGTGCCAAGAGTATTAACTGAAATGCTCCCAGCCTCACCAACTATAATACAATGTTGGAAAAATTTTCGTCACTAATGAATATACAAAAAAAATCATTTACTGTGGCAACTTACAATAATTAGAGAAATAAAAAAAAATTATTTCAATAAACAGTTCTCATTTTGGTGTCATTTTTAAATACATTCTCAGAAAAAATAAATCCATCTAGCACATGCACTGATCATGCACATAGAATCACACAATAAATGGTTTCCTCTTCAGGAAAAGTTTCAAAAAGAGTACTTTCACAACCATCCAAAGACCCCTTAAGGCAGTGGTTCTCAGAGTGGGTTCAGGGGACACCAGGGGTCTGAGAAGTATAATATTTGGAAATCACCATGTCTCTGAGCAGTAAAGATGGATGACAATAACATGACCAACATTTGAACAACATTTTTTCTCAGGTAGATGATACACTTGCTTTGATTACCTTGTTTCTACAGCTCTTTCATTTTGATCATTGTGTCCCCAGATACATTCATTGTCCACTTTATGTGGAACACCTGTATGACATCAAAAAAGTCTAAAAATTAAAAGCAGAATTTTAAGGTCAGCATATGCATTCTCTTTAACTGATCAATTTGGATAAGCAGCCACTATCCATTAACAGACACTATCCATTAAGCCACTATCCATTAAGCCACTATCCATTAATAACAGCACAGTTTGTATGGTGAGAAGACATTTTAATGTAATTGGGCATTGGCTAATTCTAAGTGTCATGGTTACGCCGACTTTGACGCAGGACTACGATTCCCGTCAGCCACTGCACCTCACCAGTTCACATCACATGAATGTTTGCACCTGATTCACATTTTGGTTTAATGAGCACTTGTATTTAAGTCACATCTTGTAGAGCACACATTGTCTAGCCTTTATCTTTTGTCCTTGTTTGTTTGTCACGTTTTGGTCTCTATTCCATGTATGTCTTTTGCCTTGAAACCATAGTTCAGGTTTTTGTGTCTAGGTTTGTGCTGTCTGTATTGTTTATTTTTCATTAAAATAAAAATCTGCACTTGCATATCCTTCCTCTACAGTACCCTGACAATAAGCCATTATGTCATAATCTTATAGCAGGGGTGTCCAAACTACGGACCGCTGCCATTTTTGAAAAATGGAGGTATTTTAGAAATAAAATTAAAACTGACAGACTATTAAGAAAGTTTGAATGCTAGTTTGAATGTTCTCATGTAAAAATGAATGAATTTATGCCTGTATTAATTTTGCAAAGCTACTGGCAGCACCAAAGACATGAAAAATAGACAGCAAATGCAAAAGATTTCAGGTGCACTGGCAAAATGAATAGTTTCAGAGCAAAATTTCTATAGTTTGTCAGCAATCAGTGGCTGTAATAAAAGGGGTACTGTTAAGAGACAATAATATGCAACACTTTTTCCAGTCATACACTGGTGCTGAATGAGAAAAAAGAAGGTGAAATAACTAGCAGCTAGCCTGTTAGCTCAACATAACCGGATTTTTTTGCTAACCAAGTGCAAGAGCATGCTATAAGGGCTAGCTGGTAGCTAGCTGGTAGCTTGGAAAAACCTTTTGCAGAGGGTGTTACTATAATGTGCCCAGAAAAGATTCAAAGATTCAAGATTTAAAGCATTTATTGTAATGTGCACAGTGAGGAAACCAAGTTTCCCTGAACAATGAAATTCTTCCTTTGCTGTCCACATTGAATGCCAAGATAACAGAAACTATACAGAAATAAAAATAAAAACAGACATAATAAAGTGTAGACTATGTTACAGAAGTAGAAATATAGATTATATATATAGAAATATAGACTATGTACATCTGTATGTGTGAGTGTGCAATGTTGACTTGTGCATATGAAGTATATCTCTATGTGCAATATTGACTTATGTACAAAACAATACAATACAAATACAAAAACAAAAACAAAAACAAAAACAATAGTACAGTGCTGTATAGTACAGAAAAGATGCAAGAATTTAACATTAAAGAAACACAGTTGCCTGACAAATCAAAGATTTGTCAACCAGCCTTAATGCTCCATCCATGCTTAATGCCAGTCACTTGTCACTTTCTTGGGGCATGTATCATCAACCAATGTCTCACACCTTTTAATCAGTCTCCTACATGCAATTAATGTGTTTGATTTTGTCCTGGCTTCAACCTCATGGCTTACAAATTATTGCACATAATCTCATTACATATCTGTTTGTACGTTCTTCTATAAAGGGCCATGTCGCAAAGTTTAAATGATATGATGCTCTCTTTCTCTGACCTTTACTTCACCTGTCTCTTAACTTGTTGCTATCTATGAATCTCATTTCAGTTAGTCTTAGTCATCTTACCAAGAACAGTTTGTTTCAGTTGCCTGCATCACAGGAAACATCTGTCTTAGCTTTATATCTGCAGTAACAGAAGCTTTTTTGCCACTTATGAATTATAATTCATGATACTTCAACCAACAAAAGAAAATGTTAAACTCTTTTGAAATGTTATTTGGGATAAATCCCACAGTAATAAACAGCTCAAGAAAAATTTAGGATTGCCTGAAAATAGCCTTCGTTTTCCATGTGAAATTGGCTAAAACATTCAACATTATAAAAGTACAATAACTGAAACTTAACAATGACACAGTGTTTGTTTCATCCATTCAGACTCTATTGAGCAGTGTATAACAAAACAAAAGCTGTGCATTAGAAAATAAATTAAAAATGACTATTTAAACATTACTGCTCTGGACAGTCTCTCACTGGTGTGATTCTAAAGGAGGCAAGGCCAAAGCCCATGGCTTATAAGACTTTATACAAAGTCTTCCCTTTGACCTGGATTGAAACAGGTGGGAAAGGCTGCCTAAATTCGGCAGACGTGTGTAAGTTTTTTACTTCATGATTTCGTCTAATTTAGCCTCTGATCAAACAATGGAATATAATATGCAATGATTGTACACCTGTAATAAATATCACTGTATATAGTACCATTATAGGGTCCCTGGAGGACTAGTGGTTAGACCACAGTGCTCTCCCCACTGCGGCCTGGGTTTGATTCCCAGCCAGGGAACCCATCCACTGGGGTTGCATGCAACAGTGCGATCTCAGTGCCTGTCACAAGTCTGGATAAAACTGGGGAGGGCTGCGTCAGGAAGGGCATCCATCATAAAAACTGTGCCAAACCAAATATGCAGACAAATGATCCTCTGTGGCAGCCCCCAACGGGAACAGCCGAAAGAGGAACAGTAGGGCCATTATAAATTTGTAAAACCTTCAACCAAATGTTTCTGGTAAGTGGTGCTCAATCCTGCACAAAGAGTTGGAGGAATGTTGGCCCATTCCTCCTTACAAAACTACTTCAACTCAGTGATGTTGGTGAGCTTCCTTGCATGATCTGCTCTTTTTTAGGTCCTTCCACAACATGTCTTTTGGGTTAAGGCCTGTACTTTGACATGCCCATTCCAAAATGTCAAATTTCTTCTGCTTTAACCATTTTTCTGTAGACTTACTTGTGTGCTTAGGGTCATTGTTTTGCTGCATGTCCCAGTTATGGCATGTCTCAGTTCATGGACAGATACCATGACATTCTCCTGTGAAATTTGCTGGTACAATCTAGAATTTATAGGTCCATCAATAATGGCTAGTCCCGAGGACCAAAGGCAGCAAAGCAGCCCCAAACCATCATACTGCCACCCCTAAGCTTCACAGTTGGGATGCAGTGGAATGCAGTGTTCTCACCAAACATACTGCTTTTCATTTAAACAAAAACGTTCTATTTTGGATACATCTGTCCACAGAACATTCTTCCAATAGGCTTCTGGCTTATCCACGTGGTCTTGAGCAAACTTCAATTGGGCGGCAGTGTTCTTTGTGGAGAGTAGTGGCTTCATCCTTGTTATACTGCCATGTATAATGTTCTTGTTCAGTGTTTGCCTGATGGTGGTCTCTTGAACATTGACAATACTCAATGCAAGAGTAGCCTGTAGGTCCTTCAGTGTTACCCTGGGGTTCTTTGTGACTTCCTGTAATATTAATCGCTGCACCCTTTGTTTGATTTTTGCTTCAGGACCACTCCTTCACAGAGTAACAGTGGTGCTGAATTTCCTCCATTTGTATATCATCTGCCTCACAGTGGAATGGTGGAGATTAAACTCTTTAGAAATGGTTTTGGAAACATTTCCAGCTTGATAAGCATTGATAACTCCTTTCTCTGAGGTCCTTAATTAAAAGATAATTGTGAATAAAATAAAGAAAAAACAGGCATCAATGAGAATTTCCAGATACAACTAGAGCACAAACTATTCAAAACAGGATCAATGAGCATGAGTACAGAGGGAGAGTAATACAGCAAAAACCATTAATCAGCCTCAGGAATAAGAAAGTAAGGGTGAAATTTGCAAAAGAACATGCAGAGAAAGACAGCAGCTTCTGGAGAATCCAAATTGAACTTGAGTGGAGCTGATGGTAGAGTGTTAGTGTGGAGAAAGCCAGGAGAAGAATTTCAGCTGCACTAAGGGTACTATAAAGCACGGAGACATCTGAGGTTGTTCTTCCTACAGTGGTGCTGGTGAACTTGTGTTCATTGATGGTGTCATAAACTCAGAAGTATACAGAGACGTTTTGGATGCAAACTTGCAGAAATCAGTGAAGAAATTATTCAAGTGACACTGTGGAGAGCTGGCCTAAGGACGATTGGGCCCACAACCTCGCTCAATTCCTCACAGGAGAGGCCCAGCTGGCATACCATGCCCTCATACCAGAGGAAGCTGCCCAATACGACACTGTGAAGAGTGACATCCTCCTACGCTGTGGTCTCTCCCTTACCAGTGCGGCGGCAGAGCTCCAGCTGGAGCTATGACCCAAAAGCCACCCCTCCCGGCCAAGCGGTGGTTTCAGCTGCTGTCTTTCTCTGCTTGTTCTTTTGTAAATTTCACCCTTACTTTCTTATTCTTGAGGCTGATTAATGGTTTCTGCTGCATTACTCTCCCTCTGTACTCATGCTAATTGATCCTGTTTTGAATAGTTTGTGCTCTAGTTGTATCTGGAAATTCTCACTGATGTATGAAGCAATCTGTTTGTCACCTGCTTTTTCTTGATTTTATTCACAATTATCCTGTGGAATAACCACATTGTGTAGTTCATCACATTAACTATGGATTAACTGTGACAACCGTCTCACTGCCACCGAGGTTGTTGAGAGGGTGGCCATAGATTGATTCCTGATGGCTCTGCCTCCCGAGGAAAGAAAGGCTGTGGGCATGTGTGGAGCACGCAACCCTCGGGAGATGCTGGAGGTTCTGGAGCGAGCAATGGCTACACTGGAGAGCCGGACCCCACTGCCCCTCGACGTGTGGAAAAGCCCTGGCTCGCCGGATGTGCCCTCCACAAGGTGACTCCTCCCAGCCTCCCCACCATCCCAGTTAAAGTCAATGGCAGGCCAGTCTCAGCCCTCCTGGATTCTGGGAGCACCATCACCCTGGCCCGTCCCTCCATCCTCACTTCTCCCAAAGCCAGTGGGTCCCTAACGGTCTCCTGTGTGCACGGGGATGTCCGGGAGGTTCCAGCAGCTCACGTGGGCCTCGTGGGCCTCATCCCAGAGCTCTCCGTGCCCCTGCTCCTGGGTTGAGACTGGCCCAGGTTTGCCACAGCCAGGGCCCCACAAGCCACACGGAAGAGGAGGAACAGGATGACGTGGCCAGAGTGACCTCAGCAGGTGAGCCCTCCCGGAACACCCTCCAAAAATTAAAGGACCGTTTCACATGGCTGGGATGGACGCAGGGGTCCGGGCCTTCTGCCAGCAGTGCCCCCAGTGTCAAAGGATGACACTGTACAAGCCTGCTCCCACGCCACTCATCCCTCTCCCCATTATCAGCGTCCCCTTCGAGAGGATAGGCATGGTGCTCCTAGGGCCGCTGCCGAAGTCTGCCCGGGGCCACAAGTACATCCTGGTCATTGTGGACTATGCCACCTGCTACCCCGACGCAGTTCTACTTCAAAAGGCCCCCTCCCAGAACATCACACGTGAGCTCCTTCTCCTCTTCAGCCACTTGGGAATCACCAAGGATGTCATCACCGACAAAGGTACGCCCTTTATGTCTAAACTAATGATAGATCTGTGTCAGCTGTTGTAGGTGAAACATCTGAGGATGTCCGTCGACCACCCCCAGATCGACAGGCTGGTAGAACAGTTGCTTGTGTTCAGCCCTCCTTGTGATCTCGCTCGTCACACCTTCAAGGTATGTAGAAGATGATTTTAAAAAAAAAAACAATGGGTTAAGTCATAGCCTTAGCAAAACTGTATAAAGTCGCTGAGAAAACCCATTTGGAAAAACAGGTTCCGTTCCAGAATACTTGTATGTGTTTGGATGAGCCTCCTGTCAGTCATTTTATAGACACTCTAGTCTACAGGCCAGTGTAGATCCTGAGTGTGGAGCTTCGTGAACATGGGTGGGAATCATTCAAATGTCTGACCTAATGCACTCTTAAGGCCATGATTTAACATATCAAGGACACAAGTTCATTTAATGAGGCCACAAATTAATATATCTATGCCATCAGTGAATATATTTTAGCCAAGAGTTAATACATAAAGGTATCTCATGGATACAAATTATGCTGATGTTGTTATTATGTTGATTATGTGGCCTGCAGTTAATTATCTGGTGGGAATGAATGAAAAAGTTTTTAAGAATATGATTAAGCTGGACTAATGGTATATCCATTTGACTACACCAGTGACTCCAGTATATCTTTATGCATCATTCCAAGATTGAAGTTAAGAGTAACATCTCCATGCTTAGTTTCCTGTTACCAAAATAGTGTAATGTAATTGATTTCTCCGTTCTACAGTTGCCACAAGTCAAGTATTTAATGGCCAACTAATAGATCTCACAAGGTTAACTTGTGGCCTCAATATATTAATTCATTGTCACACCTTAATGTAAACAAGCTATTGACAATTTTTTTTTCAATACCAATGAGTCAGAAGCTGAAGAACGTCGAGTAAACAGCAGATGTCTCAAATGCTGTCCATTTGACTGGGTGAAATATGACAGACGTTGCTTTACGTATCAGGCCACCAGGATGGACTGGGCTTCTGCAGAGGTTCAGTTCAATTCATTTCAACTGTATTCACATTTGTCTTCATAGAAGAGTAAGAAATGTTATAAAAGGCTTATTTATTAGCATATATATATGAGTGTGTGTGTGTGTGTGCGTATATATATGTATATGTGATGGACTTTCCACTGTTCATCTTTTCAGAGGAATAACTGTTTTTGGTCTGATGGCACCAAACTGACTTTCACTAAGTGGAATCCAGGTGAACCAAACTTTAAATCTGGAGAGGGCTGTGTGCATATGAACTGGCCTGGTGAGTAGAAACTTCCTTCTGTAGCTGTGTTTAGAATCTATCTTTTATAACTTCAGTTTAGTGTTTCAGTGTTGATTCTGTTGTCATGCCATGTATAAGTCTATATTTGTTCTTTGTCTGCTGGCAGTAAGAACTGGAATGACATTCTGTGCGATCGGTGCTATCCTGTGCGCCAAGAGTATTAACTGAAATGCTCCCAGCCTCACTTCACCAACTATAATACAATGTTGGAAAATTTTTTCTTGTCACTAATGAATATACAAAAAAAATCACTTACTCTGGCAAATCAAAGAAAAAGTTATTTTAATAAATGGTTCTCATTTTGGTGTCATTTTTAAATACACTCTCAGAAAAATAAATCCATCTAGCACATGCACTGATTATCCACATAGAATCACACAATAAATGGCTTCCTCTTCAGGAAAAGTTTCAAAAGGTGTACTTTCACAACCATCCAAAAAACCCTTAAGGCAGTGGTTCTCAAAGTGGGTTCTGGGGACACCAGGGGTCTGAGAAGTATAATATTTGGAAATCACCATGTCTCTGTGCAGTAAAGATGAGTCTAAAATTTAAGAGCAGAATTTTAAGGTCAGCATATGCATTCTCTTTAACTGATCAATTTGTATAAGCAGTAAAAAAAAAAAGCCACAGCTCTATCCATTAATAACAGCACAGTTTGTATGGTGAGAAGACATTTTAATGTAATTGAGCATTGGCTAATTATAAGTGTCATGGTTATGCCAACTTTTGCGCAGGACTACAATTCCCATCAGCCACTGCACCTCACCAGTTCACATCACGTGAATGTTTGCACCTGATTCATATTTTGGTTTAATGAGCACTTGTTTTTAAGTCACATCTTGTACAGCACACATTGTCTAGCCTTTATCTTTTGTCCTTGTTTGTTTGTCACGTTTCCATGTCACGTCCAAACAATAGTTCATGTTTTGATGTCTAAGTTTGCGCTGTCTTTATTGTTTGTTTTTAAAATAAAAATCTGCACTTGCATCTGCCTCCTCTACAGTACCCTGACAATAAGCCATTATGTCATAATCTTATAGCAAGGGTGTCCAAACTACGGACCGCTGCCATAAATGGTCTGAGAGGTATTTTAGAAATAAAATTAAAATTGCTCAACTATTAAGAAAGCTTGAATGCTAGTTTGAATGCTCTCATATAAACATCAACGTGAATTTATGCCTGTATTAATTTTGCAAAGCTACTGGCAGCACCAAAGACATGACAGCAAATGCAAAAGATTTCAGGTGCACTGGCAAAATGGATAGTTTCAGAGCAAAATTTCTTTAGTTTGTCAGCAATCAGTGGCTGTAATAAAAGGGGTACTGTTAAGAGACATAAAAAAGCAACACCTTTTCAAGTCATACACTGGTGCGGAATGAGAAAAAATAAGTGCTAACTGGTAGCTAGCAGCCCAGCTTGGAAAAACCTTTTGCAGAGGGCGACTCTGTGTGAACCAGTGCCTCGAGAAAGTTGTTACTATAATGTGCCCATTATAAAAGATGCAAGAATTTAACATTAAAGAAACACAGTTGCCTGACAAATCAAAGATTTGTCAACCAACGTAAAGCAGCAATTATCAGGTAAAGCATGTACCTAGATTTTCATTCAGTTGTGTGTCATGTAAGCACTAATGCTACAGACATGGCTCAGCTGTTAATTTTTAGCTACACATATATGTGAGCAAACATTTTTTATGTCTTAATAAAAGACAGAAATCTAATAGGTCATGGTGAGGAAGCTAGTCCGTATTTGATAAAACACCCCACAGTTAATGCTCCATCCATGCTTAATGTTAGTCACGTGTCACTTTCTTGGGGCATGTATCATCACCCAATGTCTCACACCTTTTAATCAGTCTCCTACATGCAATTAATGTGTTTGATTTTGTCCTGGCTTCAACCTCATGGCTTACAAATTATTGCACATAATCTCATTACATACCTGTTTGTACGTTCTTCTATAAAGGACTATGTCGCAAAGTTTAAATGATATGATGCTCTCTTTCTCTGACCTTTACTTCACCTGTCTCTTAACTTGTTGCTATCTATGAATCTCATTTCAGTTAGTCTTAGTCATCTTAACAAGAACAGTTTGTTTCAGTTGCCTGCATCACAGGAAACATCTGTCTAGTTTTATATCTGCAGTAACAGATATAAAACTAGACAGATGTTCAGAAGTGATTATGAATTATAATTCAATTCAATTCAATTCAATTCAATTTTATTTGCATAGCGCTTTTAACGATGGACATTGTCACAAAGCAGCTTTACAGAAATAAATGGATTCACAAAAATATCTTGTAAATATTTGAATTTATCACTGTGAATTTATCCCTAATGAGCAAGCCAGTGGCGACGGTGGCAAGGAAAAACTCCCTGAGATGAGATGAGGAAGAAACCTTGAGAGGAACCAGACTCAAAAGGGAAACCATCCTCATCTGGGTGCAACGGATAGTGCGATTATAAATAAATCCCTTCTATAACTGTGTACTATATGGACAAATAGTGCAATTGTGCAACCAATAAATTCATCACAGTTTTTGCAAGAAGTCCGGCTGGTTAAAATCTATCCACTGTCCACTGATGGAGTCCTGAGCACGAAGCTGCTCGTGGCAACTGCAGCCCCAAAGCCACTACAACAATCGCAGTCCCAAGCCATTACAGTATAGCTCCCCATATGTGATCCCCATGCCATCTCCACAGCCCCCAGGTTGCGCCATCCCCAGCAATCCAAACAGTTCTTCAGGCGGTCCATATGGGGCCACCCCCAGCAGCAGCGAGCGAACTCAACCGATGAGAACTCCAACCAGAAGTAGGGCATCAGGATAGGTCAGGCAGCGAGGAGGAGCAGAAGGGGTCAGGATCACTGGCATCTCAGAAGTAGCATGTGTAGCTCGACAAAGAGTGAGGGAGAGAGAGAGATGGAGAGAAAGGAAGAGATTGTTAAGTGAGCTTTTGAACTCTAATGGTTAAGGACAATGTACTTTGCATGCAGAGTGCAAGCAGGGACTCCGGCAAGACTAGCTATGACAGCATAACTAAAAGGGAGAGCCAGAAGCTAACACAGACATGAGGGCACCCTGGGACATAAAGCAGCCAGCCACTCCACCGTCAACAAACCTGAGTGAACGTGTGAGAGTGGGGGGGCGACAGCATCCAAACATCCCAGTTCACCACAACACTCTATGCCTGTGAAACCCTCCAGACCTGCCCCTGTACCTAAGAAAACTATTTACAAAAGGCTTGACTAAACAAATATGTTTTCAGCCTAGACTTAAACACTGAGACTGTGTCTGAGCCCCGAACACTAAGTGGAAGGCTGTTCCATAACTGTGGGGCTTTGTAAGAGAAAGCTCTACCCCCAGCTGTAGCCTTCATTATTCGAGGTACCAACAAATAGCCTGCACATTTTGATCTGTGTGACGTGACGGATCATAAAAGACCAAAAGTTCGCTCAGATACTGTGGCACGAGACCATTTAGTGCTTTATAGGTCAATAGTAGTATTTTATAATCAATACGAAATTTGATTGGGAGCCAATGCAGTGTGGATAAGATAGCGGTGATGTGGTCATATCTTCTGGTTCCAGTAAGGACACTCGCTGCTGCATTCTGGACTAACTGGAGCTTGTTTGTGCATCTACTGGAACATCTAGACAGTAAGGCATTACAATAATCCAACGTAGAGGTAACAAAAGCATGAACTAATTTTTCTGCATCGTGTAGTGACAATATATTTCTTATTTTAGCAATAATTCATGACACTTCAACCAACAAAAGAAAATTTTAAACTCTTCTGAAATAAATCCCAGACTAATAAACAGCTCAAGAAGACCTTGTATAATTATATACAACTAGGACATGGAAATAGCAGTGTAACAATACACAAAACTCAAAACTCAAATTAAGGACTGCCTGAATTAAGGACTGCCTGAAAATAGCCTTCGTTTTCCATGTGAAATTGGTTAAAACATTCAACATTATAAAAGTACAATAACTGAAACTTAAAAATCACACAGTGTTTGTTTTATCCATTCAGACTCTATTGAGCAGTGTATAACAAAACAAAAGCTGTGCATTAGAAATAAATTAAACATGGCTATTTAAACATTAGCGCTCTGGACAGTCTCTCACTGGTGTGTTTATAAGATTATAAGTTCATGGACAGATACCATGACATTCTCCTGTGAAATTTGCTGGTACAATCTAGAATTTATAGGTCCATCAATAATGGCTAGTCCCGAGGACCCAAGGCAGCAAAGCAGCCCCAAACCATCATACTGCCTTTTTCTAATTATGGCCAATATATCTATTATTTTTATATTCTTAAACATAACAGTCTGTTTTTTGGGAAATATTTTTGCTAGAAAAGTGTGCTTGTGGTATCTTTCTATAAAATAAATGCCACTTGGTTTGACATACTGTTTTCTAATGCAGTGAAATTCATGAATTTGTAAGTGTGGCTTAAGTGTCCAAATACTTTTTGGGGCACTGTACAATTTAGTTTTGTATGTATTGTACAATGTACAACGTAGTTTTGCTTAGATTCAACGTTATGCTACACGCTAGATAAGGTAGTTCCACTTAAAAGAAAAATTAGAGAGAAAAAGCTAGCACCCTGGTATAACAATCACACACGGACCTTAAAACAGACCACTCAAAAACTAGAACGTAAATGGCATCAAACTAAATTGGTAGTATTTCAAATAGCAAAAGTAATCCTAGATTCTTATTTAATACTGTAGCAAAATTGGCACAAAATTAAGACTATTAATTTAAAACCAGACAGTTTTATAACTAACCCTGTAGATAATAATATAATGATATCAGATCAACAATTAGAATGTTTTACTCCCCGTAGAGAAACCAAACTAATTTCACTAATTTCATCATCAAAATCATCAACCTGTATACTAGATCCCTTACCTACATGTTTCTTCAAACATCGTTCCAGAAACAATCGAACCTCTTCTAAAGATAATCAGTTTTTCCTTTAGCACTGGCTATGTACCTAAATCTTTTAAAACAACAGTTATCAAACACCTGTTTGAAAAACCTAACCTTGACCCCTGTCGGCTGTCTAACTATAGGCCAATATCAAACCTCCCCTTTATCTCCACAGCAGCTATGCTTATACCTACATAGGAAAAACATTCATGAAATGTATCGGTCAGGATTTAGGCCTCATCATAGCTGGTTAAAATGGTAAATGACTTACTACTGGCCTCTGATCAGGGTTATGTCTCCTTGCTTGTGTTGCTTTACCTTAGTGCAGCTTTTGATACCATTGATCATACCATTCTCCTTGATAGACTAGAAAATGTTTTAGGCGTTAAGGAAACGGCTCTCTCCTGGCTCAGGTCTTATTTGACTGATTTGACTATTTGTAGACGTAAATAGTGACTTCTCTACGCATACTAAAGTAACGTTTGGTGTTCCACAAGGCTCTGTTTTAGGCCCACTGCTCTTTTTTTTATATATGCTACCTCTGGGCAAAATTATTCATGAACATGGTATTAGCTTCCACTGTTATGCTGATGACACACAGTTGTATGTATCAGCAAAGCCAGATGACAGACACCAGCTTAATAAAATTGAGGAATGTGTGAAGGACATTAGAAACTGGATGCTTATTAACTTTCTCTTACTTAAGACAGAAGTACTTGTACTAGGACCACATGCAGCTAGAAGTAAGCTTTCTGATTACACAGTAACTCTGGATGGCCTTTCTCTTTCATCATGTGCAGCAGTAAAAGACCTTGGTGTGATTATTGACTCCAGTCTTTCGTGTGAAGCTTACGTAGATAATATTACTAGGATAGCTTTCTTTCATCTCAGAAATATTGCTAAGATAAGAAATATATTGTCACTACACAATGCAGAAAAATTAGTTCATGCTTTTGTTACCTCTACGTTGGATTATTGTAATGCCTTACTGTCTAGATGCTCCAGTAGATGCATAAACAAGCTCCAGTTAGTCCAGAATGCAGCAGCAAGTGTCCTTACTGGAAACAGTAGATATGACCACATCACCCCTATCTTATCCACACTGCATTGGCCCCCAGTCAAATCTCATATTTGTGGTGGACGAGTGCAGTACAGGTTTTAACACAAGCCCAAGTTCATCTACTTGTAGAAGATTCGACTATGCCACCTGGGGGATTTTCACCCAGCAAATAGAAATTACCCGAAAGTGTATTATTAGGTCACACAGGTTCACTTCTCTTATAAAAAAAAAGGTAGGTATCATATAAAAATACAAAATTTATTCACAATGAATTCAACAAGATAGAAAAATTGCTTAAAATAGCCTCAATGATAAAGTGCCACTCCTAGCAGCTCGCTGTCACATGACAGTTCAATAAACACAAATAGACCAACCTACAGGGCTGACGTTACCCACAGGAGTGATCACCAGCCCTATTTATCCAAAAACACTTCCACACACCCCACCGTGCACTCAGATCACACCCCAAACACTCCAAAAAGTGTCCCACGGCAAACGTTGAAGCAGCCACCACCACCCGTGGGACCCCAGCTCCTGAAAGAAAATCAAAAACAAACTAAATAAATCTTATAACAGAAATCAGTCAAATGAAATTACAATATACAAATACAAATATTCAAAAAAAGAAAAAAAAACACAAACTCAATTCAAACTACGAGGAAAACAGGACTCGTACGGAGCGGCCACGTAGTCTGTACGCCAGCTCCAATAATCAAATAGACAATCCTCCGCCCCGAGATAAAACAAATAAATTAAATAAACTAAAAATAAACAGAAACCAGACAGCAGCAGCAATCCCCTTTTATTAGCTGCGAGGTAACAGCGTTCTTGCAGCGCGGCAGCAAAAACGACAGCGCGGCAACAATAATCTCCCAGAATGAAAGGGAGAATCCTGCGGCAAATACGAATAACAAAACAGTGTTACTAATTACATGATCACCCACTAAAATACCCCACTCGTACCCACATGTAAGACACTGTAGGGAAAGCTTAGCTCATTTAAATTAAGCTGACGTATTCTCCACCATTATATAAGAACTTTTAGCTCATTAGATGTTGACTTAGTTTGGTCTTATAATTATTATGACGTAAAAATTATTAATGTAATCAGTAATATTGATTATCTTAGGGAATTTTATCAAAATAAGTTTGACGAGGTGTCTTATCCACTCTGGCAAGTCATTACAATCGCGGCCGTCGACAGTAATAACTTCCCTTGAGGACAACCTTTATAGAGCACGGTACTACAGATCGGGCACCCTAGGAACTCAGATGGTGAGCAGGAAATCACAGAACAACATCACCTTGAACATAGACAAGACTTTATTATACTAAGCTACTACAGACACAGGCTAAACTACTACACACATATCCTAATTACTACACACATATCCTAACTACTACACATGACCAACACACACACACATCCTAACTTACCACACACAATCAACACGCACACAGACATACACATTCATACACATTCATACATGTGGGTATGTGACATGAGAAGAACCAGTGATAATAACCAGAGAGTTGAGTTCTGAAGCATATGCAAGACCATTTTACTAGACCCTGACCTGAGTGAGCCATCATTCTGTATCAGCATTAGTCAATGAAAAAGGGTTTAGGTTTACTGCACCAGCTTGAATGAAGTTGGGAGGTATCAATACTTGCTTTGCTTGGGTGATGAGTGGAAGGAGTTGGTGTCGGTCAGCAGGTTCTAGTCGGATCGGAGTTGGAGGATGTTAGAGGAGTTATGGATCGTCGCTGGAGAGGGAGGCTGGAGTCTGAACGGCTGGGAGAAAAATTGATTCAGGCGAAGTTCGAGGTTGCCAGTCTTGGGATCTTCTGAGGCAGGTTCTCTTGCTGTTCCAGCTCTGTTCGGGTTCCAGCTTCAGCTCCAGCTCCAACTCCGGCTCGGTTCTTTTCTTGGTCGAGGTGTTCTGTGTTTCTGTGTTTCTCTGTGTGTTTTCTTGCTTGGGCATGTGGTTTTTATGTTAGTTTAGATGAGCCGGCCTCTTGAGGTCTTCAACCAACCGCAGGCCGGTTTGGAGATGATTGGAGAGTGGCTTGGCTGGCCCTCCAGCTAATTTGCAAGCGACCCCTCCCGGGCTGCCTCCTTTTTAATGTCCATGTAATGTGGTCTTATTTACCTTTAATGTTTATAATACATGTATGATATGAGGTACTGAGAATTGCAAATCATCAACAGCTTCAGCACATGAAGACAAGCATGCAGATACCACACATGACATACATTAGCCATGGCCATTAGCTACTGGGTATAATGGCATGTTTACAGAAAGAAACAGACTTAGTATTATACAATTCCATTAATAGTGGGGTTGTAATATAATGCGGGTTAGAGTACATGATTTGGAGGTAACACTGGACTTCCCACCATGTGAGAAGTCGCCGTGGCTGAAGTGAAGGTTAACTCTTGCCCCCTGGTTTAATACAGGTTGTGGGAATGTGTATTCCCCATACAGATTTGACACAAACTGAGCGATTATATTGAAATAAAATAAGGCAGATGCAGAGAAAGAAAAAGACATTCCAAGAAGTGGAGGAGTCTCGAGTCTGGGGCCCTTTTGCTGATTCAGTTGGGAACAAAAGGTCACTTGAAGCTGAGTAGGGTGTAGTGTAATAAATCTCAACCAATTCCCTAATCCAAACAAAAGGCATCTGTTAAGGGTGGTCAATTCAAGGTTAGATCCACGGAGGAGTAATTTACACCCTCTTTTCGGGGTTTCTTGCATTCCTATGACCGTTATCATCCCTTAATGTTTAACGACCTGTCGTTTAATCTAGACAGGCCGGAGCCATCTTAGGTCCGTTGGGTGTGAAGGAATGTCTTTGTCCTCTGTGTGGTTGTAGAGACAGTTAGTTTCCTTAATTTGATAGTCTCGATTCCTACAACACTTACCAACGAGGACAAATGTGCTTTATGATCCGTTCACAGGCCAGGATACACAGCCTTCATATAACCCCCTGCTAAACTAAAGTACAGGGAACTGCACATTACTCAAACCAACCGCCAAACTGTCAAGCCCCAAGCGAAGCTAGATCTGTTTGCTACAAAACAGCTTTAACTCACCTACCGGAAAGGAGGGCAGTCATCAAATCCAATACTTGAAACAACCGAAGGAGACACGCACAAATGAAGAGACAAGCTAGGATGCAACAAACGAATCATTAATGCCACACGAACAGTAATTAGAAGGGTCAGCTAACAGCACATACCTGAAACCATCGTCAATAAACAGAACGGGAGGATCCGGACATGACGCATCACAGGCTGCACCCAACCCGCTCTAAAATAGGAAGCACTCATCACTGATTGGTGGTCGCAAGCGTCAATCACCACCACTTACCTCATTCATACTGTCACAATCCACCCCCAGCTTCTGCATCGTCGCCCCAGCGATGAACTAAACAAAAACCTACCCTCTAAACCTTCAGTCCCAAGGACGGAACCAAGCAACAGCTGTACTACCCACTATACTAGACACTGTACCTGCCCCCAATGATCGTGGGAGATGATGTACATTAGAGTGCTGCCCAGCCGTACTCCTTCCAGTCCTCCTCACCACACTCTCACCCTTCACGGCAGAACTTAAAGGAGGGTTCATTACCGGCTGCCCATGCACCTCTGCCTCAAGAATTTCTTCTACTCCCTGGGCTTCACCAGACCCCTGAGGGACGGACTGGCCAATATCCCAAGGTGCTTGCCCAATACTAACCTGCGGTGTTTCAGGCACCAAGACAAACAAATCTCCCTCATCTAACTCCTCTGCCCGAGACCGCACAGGTTCCACTAATGGAATGTCCTGCAAAACGGGAGAGGGGTTCCTGCCAATCTGAGGTTTCAGCAAGGATCGGTGCACATTTTTTAACTTACCTAAATCTGTGGTGGGGGCAATAGTATACACCACAGCCCCTTCCTTAGGTACCTTCAAGATCTGATACACCACTGAGCTCCACAGGTCGTGGATTTTATGTCGACCTCTCACGCTATAATCGCGGAGATATACCAACTGACCCTCCTTCAGTGGTGATTCTCGTACCTGCAGATCATGCCTGGCCTTTCAGCGATCGGCCACGGCCCCCAACCGCTCACGAGCACCCTCAAAAGCCACCTGCAACTGATCCTGATGCTCCAGGACCCACTACCTGCCAGAGGCTCCTCAACTCTACCAAGCAAGAAGTCGACTGGAAGTCTAGGCTCCTGCCCGAACATCAAAAAATAAGGGCATTCCCCTGTAGCTTGGTGAGGAGTAGTGTTGTAGGCGAAAAGTACCTGGGGAAGACAAGATGGCTCTAACTCCACTATTTGAAGCAACCGAAGGAGACACGCACAGATGAAGAGACAAGCTAGGATGCAACAAACGAATCGTTAGTGCCACATGAACAGTAATTAGAAGGGTCAGCGAGCTGTTACGCGCTAACAGCACATACCTGAAACCATCGTCAATAAACAGAATGGGAGGATCCGGACGTGACGCATCACAGGCTGCACCCAACCTGCTCTAAAATAGGAAGCACTCGTCACTGATTGGTGGTCGCAAGCGTCAATCACCACCACTTACCTCATTCATACTGTCACATATTGATAATAAAATACTACTATTGACCTATCAAGCACTGAATGGTCTCGCGCCACAGTACCTGAGCGAAATTTTGGTCTTTTATGATCCGTCACACCTACTTTGATCAAAGTGAAGGCTGCAGCAGAGGGTAGAGCTTTTTCTTACAAAGCCCCACAGTTATGGAACAGCCTTCCAATTAGTGTTCGGGGCTCAGACACAGTCTCAGTGTTTAAGCCTAGGCTGAAAACATATTTGTTTAGTCAAGCCTTTTGTGAATAGTTTTTTCTTAGGTAAAGGAGCGGGTCTGGAGAGTTCACAGGCATAGAGTGTTGTGGTGAACTGGGAGTGTTGTGGTGAACTGGGAGTGTTGTGGTGTCTCTGTTACCTTCTGGCTCTCCCTTTTAGTTACACTGTCATAGCTAGTCTTGCCGGATTCCCTGCTTGCACTCTGCATGCAAAGTACATTGTCTTTAACCACTACATGACAAGAGCATACCTATCAATCTCTCCCACTCTCTGCCTCTCTCTGTTGAGCTACACATGCTACTCCTGAGATACCAATGATCCTAACCCATTCTGCTCTCTGGACCTGCCTGATCCATCCTGATGCCCTACTTCTGGTTGGAGTTCTCATCAGTTGAGATCGCTCGCTGCTGCTGGAGGTGGCCCCACATGGACAGCCTGAAGATCAGCAGGATTGCTGGGGATGGCTTGGAGATCTCATATGGGGAGCTGTACTGTGATGGCTTGGGACTGCGATTGCTGTGGTGGCTTTGGGGCTGCGGTTGCCACGAGCAGCTTTGTACTCAGGACTCCATCAGTGGACAGTGGATAGATTTTAACCAACTGGACTTCTTGCAGAAACTGTGATGAATTTACTAGTTGCATAATTGCACTATTTGTCCATATAGTACACAGTTATAGAAGGGAATTATGTATAATTGCACTATCTGTTAGCAGCCAGATGAGGATGGGTTCTCTTTTGAGTCTGGTTCCTCTCAAGTTTTCTTCCTCATATCATCTTAGGGAGTTTCTCCTTTACAATTTATTTTGGTTTAACTTAATTTGAATGTATTTATTTCTGTAAAGCTGCTTTGTGACAATGTCCATTGTTAAAAGCGCTATACAAATAAAACTGAGTTGAATTGAATTTACATGTCCAAACATTTCCAAATCAACATGCCATCTGTCAGCCAAAATATTACCATGTCATTGTCCTTGCATCTTCACAGAACATTTTACATATGAAATAATCATTTATTCAGTTCAGATGATTGATATTTTTCTTTGGAAAGAGGAAGTTTCTATCAGCATCACTATATAAGCATCACCACCATAATTCAGTGTGTTACATCAAGCAAGAAAAGATTCCTGAATAGACGTAAGTGGAATTTTGGTGAGATATAACATATAAAATCATATTACATTAAAACAAATCATGCTTTTTTGCAGTGCCTGAAAATTCAGAACTATGGCTCATCAGACTGCCGTGGTGTTACTTCTTATTCTTGGCACAGCAGCAACAGCTTTGGGTAAGAGTCTTAGCGCAATTAAGCAAGATACTTATAACTAAAAATGAAACATTTGGGGAAGTTTTATGTGATAGTGTAGTTATAATACAGCTGTTTTGGTTTTCTTTTTGCTTTAACAAAATATCATATTATTAGTGAAAATATGACTTGGTTCCTATTTTGTGATTGTAGCCAAATTGCTGTGATCTCTTAATGCTTTATGAACATAATCAAAATCCATCATCTGTACGTATAAGAATTGTAGAGAAAATAATTTACAAAAAATGATGACCTTTACCCATTTTCCTTTTAAGCCAATGTGGTGAATCATCCACCAGGTAAAATTAAAATTAAAGGCTTGAAAATCATCAGTAGATTAGTAATTGTGACCACCAGCACTAACATTTCTGTCTTCTTCCGGTTTCTAGCACCTGAATTTGATAAGATCGTGAAAGGTAATTAAAATACCTGCACAGATTAGCATGCTATTAAGAATCCCTCATTAGTACCTTCTTCACTGATTTTTTTTTTTTAATTTAAACTGATTATTTCCTATTACAGAAGTTAGAAACATACAAAGCCACTGATGTATCATTGTGGTTATTTTTAATAAGGTGTGACTACAGATTCCTATATTGATGCCACAAATTAATATATTAAGGCCATGGTTTAACAAATAAAGGCCACACAGAAAAAGGCTGGAATCTACGTATTTCATGGCTACAAATTATGTTGACACCTGACCATCACACCCATCTTCTTTTTGAACAACCCATTCCAGATTTAGTCCCCCTTAGTTGATATAATATCCTCCACTCTTCTAGGAAGGCTTTCCACTAGATTTTGGAGCGTGTCTGTGGGGGTTTATCCATTCAGCCTCAACAGTATTAGTGAGGTCAGTCACTGATGTCAGGCAAAGAGGCCTGGCACATAGTCGATATTCCAATTCATTCCAAAAGTGTTCAGAGGCGTTGAGGTCAGGGCTCTGTGCAGGCCTCTTGAGTTCTTCCACTCCATTCTTAGTTCCAGTGAAGGGAAATTGTAATGCTACAGCATACAAAGGCATTCTATACAATTCTGTACTTCCAACTTTGTGGCAACAGTTTGGGGAAGGACCACATATGGGTGTGATGGTCATGTGTCCACAAACTTTGACCATGTAGTGTAGATCTCTAGAACTCTTGGCCTCAATATATAATTACTGAATTCTAAACATAGGCTTTTATTAATTGTATATATTTTTATCATTAATAATGCAGCTGAAAGTCAAGGAGACAGCGAGTGTCCTCTTGGCTGGAAGTACTATGGCGGACGTTGCTTCATATATAAGGGCACTGCTTTGGACTGGGCTTCTGCTGAGGTTAAATTCACTTCGATTGTATTTACATTTGCTGTCTTAATAGAAGAATAAGAAATTTAATGAAAGGCTTATTTATTAGCATATCAGTCGTGGAATGGGTTTGAAACATGCAGTTAAATGTGATATTAGCAAAAGGCTGTGAACAGTAATAGCACAGGACAGAGAATTAAATTCTTTTTATTAAAATGGACGAATAATTTAGTGTCTTGGTCTATATGTACTTGCTTAGACAGTTTTATATATACTGAACATTTTAGATTATAAAATTAAAATTATTTATGAGGGAGGCTTCTTTACAATATGCATAATTGTGCATAATAACTGCAGTTAATGAACATGCAATGATGCTACAGCTCTTTATCTCCTTCTAGAAACACTGTCTGAATCTCGATGCACATTTGATCTCAATACACAGCGAAAATGAATATCAGCTGATTAAGGCTCTTATCCGTGCTCATGACGCCGAGGAGAATCCAACATGGATCGGCCTCAGTGGCTGTCAGAAGGTTAGCTAATAATAAAAACACTTCCTGAGCTCAGTCAAATATGTAAGCAGGGAATCGTATAACTGTATAGTGCATGGTTTATTAACTTAAACATGGGTAAATAAAGAAACTTAAAATTTTAATTGAATGTTACACCCTGTGATGGATTTTCCACTGTTCATCCTTTCAGATGAATAACTTCTTTTGGTCTGATGGCACCAAATTAACTTTCACCAAGTGGAATCCAGGTGAACCAAATTTTCGATTCGGAGAGTGCTGTGTCCTTATGAACTGGCCTTGTGAGTAGAAACTACCTTATGTAGCTGTGTTTAGAATCTATCTTTTATATCTTCGGTTTAGTGATTCATTTTTTATTCGGTTGTCATGCAATGTATAAGGCTATATTTGTTCTTTGTCTGCAGACAGTATGAACTGGAATGACATTCCATGCGATCAGACCTATCCCTTTGTGTGTGCCATGAGTGTTAACTGAAATGCTCCCAGCCTAACCACACCAACTACAATACAATGTTGGAAAAATTTTTTCTTGTCACTGATGAATTTACAAAAAACCTGTGGCAACTTATCATAATTACAGCAATAAAAAATCTAAAAAAAAAAAATAAATAAATTTATTACATTAACGATTATCATTTTTTGTGTCGTTCTTAAACACACTCTCAGAAAAATAAACCCATCTAGCACATGCACTGATCATGCACATAAAAAAACACAATAAATGGCTTCCTCTTCAGGAAAAGTTCCAAAACGAATACTTTCATCACAACCATCCAAAGAACCCTTAAGGCAGTGGTTCTTAAAGTGGGTTCTGGGGACACCAGGGCTCTGAGAAGTATAATATTTGGAAATCACCATGTCTCTGAGCAGTAAAGATGGATGACAATAACATGACCAACATTTCACCAGCATTTTTTTCTGAGGTAGATGATACACTTGCTTTGATTACCTTGTTTCTACAGCTCTTTCATTTTGTTCATTGTGTCCCCAGATACACTCATTGTCCACATTACTAGGAACACCTGTACACCTGCACACACTCAAAAAAAATGATTCTCGCCAGTAATTGAAATGGAGCAAACAATTTAAATAAAGTATATTTAAAAAAGTATAAAATAACTATTATTATTCCGAATTACGCTTTCTCAACATGAACGTAATGGATCCGACACCAACATGATCAATTTACATAAACTATACCTAATTTGTTGCAGTAAAGCGCGAATGCAGATATTGTGCATGCGCATATTACATTTAAAAAAAAAAAAACACTGAAGGCGGGAAGTCGATGAGGGCACGAGAGTGACTCAACGGTCGCAAGGAAGATTAATGAACAGATGAGGAGATTATACAAGTTAAGATATTTTCTTCATATATAATTGATGTAGACTAAACATAAACTATTTTTATGATTTGATCGATCTTGATTTAAGAAATATCTTAGTTTTGACGTAACTGCACTTTTTGGCGAATGAACGTTATCATTAATATCGTTAACAATAAATAACGTTAGATATTTTCGGCTTTCCCTGCTAACGTTATCTTGATCATTTTAAAATTTACTATCGTTTGAGTATGTGCATCATTTTTGCATTTAGGCAGATTACGCGTGTATGATTTTTTTTTAAATAACAGCTTGTCATCTTACATTTCACTTTGCAAATATGCTAGAACATGTAACGCTAAACGTTAGGATTTCGCGTAAAAACAAATCTGTTATCAAATATATGCAACTCCGATCATTTTAATTTTTTTTTTAACTTTTTTAGCCAGAATACGCATGTATGACTTTTTTAAAATAATAGATTAGCCATCTCGATGTACATTTTGCTTTTCTATAAATATGCTTTGCAACTATGCTGAAGCGTTGTAACAACATGCTCAACAGTACATGAAAGTTACATGTAAAAGTTTGTAGGATGTCCTGTTAAAACAAATTGTGTCCATCAAGTGGAACGTGCATTCTTTTCATGCTGAGTTGTAAGTTCATTACAAAAATCAAATTATATGTTGTCTTTAATATTCCAGAGACATCGTTGTGACATCATTCCACACTGAATCTGAAATCACTATAGGTCAATCACTATATGTATATAACTAAACTTTACTCATTTCATTTCTTTGTAAAAGTGTTGATCTTTTCTCTCTTTTTTGACTTTTAGTCATGTGAGTATATGTAAAAGTTTATAGGATTTCCATTTAAAACAAATCGTGTACATTAAGTTGATCATGCATTCTTTTAATGCAGAGTTGTAATTTCATTACAAAACTCAAATTATATGTCATCTTTATTTCAGAGACCTCATCATTGTGACATCATTCCACATTTGTTTCCAGTTTGGGGCAATCACTCAATTACAGTAAGTGTTGTTGTTGTTGTTGTTTTAAATATAACTAAACTTTACTTGTCTAATTACTTTGTAAAAGTGTTAATGTTCTCACACTCATTTTTGACTTTTAGATCTGTGAGTCTTGGGAATGTGGCAATGTAAAGTGTGTGGCACAGAAGTATCCAGCAGGTATGCGCTATTGAAACATTCTAAGCTCAAACATGGACATTTTGGGGCAAGGTTCATGCATCCTTGTATATACAGTAATTGTCCTTGCACTTTTAAATCATGGAATAACCTCCTAAGTCATATATACCATGCCCACTGTGATCAGTCATCTTCGAAACAAGATCAGTTAGCCACATTTTCGTGTCAGCTGTGTGCATGCATTGAGTCAAATGAAAGAGATTACTTCGGTCATCTAAATGAACATTTGCGCAAACATGAAACTGCGACCTGTGTATTTAAAGAGTGTACATTTAAAAGTAACATTTATAATACATTTCATACACATAAAAATAGGAAGCACAATCCACATTGTCTAACTGACTTTAAGTTAGATGTTGTCACAGTCATTGCAAGACTGTCAGGAGTCGGCCAGTTCTCCCGTTGATTTTCCCGCATGTTCAACAGAATCATGATCAGTTTGCTGAAATTCTTCAAATCTGTATTGTCAAAAGCAGTTGGAATTTTGGTGTGAAGAAACTGTGTGCATGGTATCAAGAACATTTTAGAGCTTTTCAGTTGACTGTCTCTCCTGATAGAGAGGTTGCCCTGGTTGATCTAAATCAGCTAACTGATGCTTATCCACTGTATGATTATATGGTAGGAGGAAGACGAATGGTGACCCTGAAGAGGCACATCCTCATTTAAGGTAATGCAGTGATGCTAATAATGATGAAGATATTTCTAAGGCAAGTGTTCTTAATATTGCCCTTGTTTTATTGAAGTTGGAAAACATTTTGCATGTCCCAGCCACCGCGTTGATGAATTACTTCAGGAACTACATTATTTATTAACTTCAGCATCAAATCAAGTGACTTGTAGCATCATTTCTGACATTCTTAGAAATTACAACTTAGAAATTGATGAGTCTGTCATTCAAGAGCTTTCTGAAGCAGTGGGCAGGTCAAATCCCTTGGTTAAAGCCATAGAAAAAGGTGGTCCCCTTGCCACAGCTTTCAAGCAGAAGCAATTCTACAAGGAATATGTAGGTGTTGTAGAACCAATTGAGTTTATCCTTGATCAAACGAGTCAAAAGACCTATCAGTATATACCAATTTTGCCTTCTCTTCAGCTGTTGTTTAGTTGCAGTAATATTTTAAAGAGTGTTACTGGTGACCACCAGAGACAGAAAACTGATTCTGGGGTACATTTACATTTATGGCATTTGGCAGACGCCCTTATCCAGGGCGACTTACAATTATCTCATTTATATAACTTAGCAGTTGAGGGTTAAGGGCCTTGCTCAAGGGCCCTGCTCAATGGCCCAGCAGTGGTAGCTTGGTGGTGCTGGGATTTGAACTCTCAACCTTCCGATCAGAAGTCCAAACTTTTTTTTTGTGGAGAGGAATTGAAAATATCTTTGTCATTGTACATTGATGATTTTGAGTTCTGTAACCCCTTATGCACCTCATGTAAAAAGCACAAACTTTGTGGGTTCTATTCGATTTTGAATAATTTGCCACCCAGATGCAGTTCCACACTTTCATCTATCTATCTGGCAGTTTTATGCAAGACTGAACATGTAAAGTCATATGGATATGACAATTTTAGAGCCCCTTTTACAGGAATTGATTACTTTAGAGAGTCATGGTGTCTACATTCCAGAGCTTGGACGGTTTGTGAAAGGTACAGTCCAGTCTGTCATTGCAGATAATTTAGGGGCCCACAGTTCAGCAGGCTTCATAGAAAGCTTCTCTGGTGAGTACTTTTGCAGGTTTTGCATAGGGAAGAGATTGGCGATCCAGGCTGAATCTGTTCAGACCGGGGACTTTGCCCTTAGAACAAAGGAAATTCATGATGCACATGTTACATCTGCAAAGGATAACTCTGGCATATTTTGTGGAGTAAAAAGAGGTTGTGTGTTAACAGAGAATTTATCTCACTTTCATGTTACTAGAGGCTACCCATCTGATATTGTACACGACTTGTTTGAGGGCATTGTCCCATTTGAACTTGTACTTTGTTTCCAAGAAGTATCTGTCTCTTGATACACTAAACACCTTGATCTTGAACTTCCCCTATAAGTGGGGTGATAAAACCAATAGACCTCACATTATTCCATGTACATATGCCTCCAACGACCGGGAATCGAACCCGGGTCTCAGGCGTTGAGCCACGCGGAGGCGGTGAACCCACGAAGCAAACGCTGAAGTAGTGCACAAGAATCTATTTATTAAACACACGGAAATAACTCAGGGGGAAAAAACGGGAAAACGAGAAGGCAATGAATAAGAGTTTGCTGAAATTCTTCAAATCTGTATTGTCAAAAGAAGTTTGAATTTTGTTGTGAAGAAACTGTGTGCATGGTATCAAGAACATTTTAGAGCTTTTCAGTTGACTGTCTCTCCTGATAGAGAGGTTGCCCTGGTTGATCTAGATCAGCTAACTGATGCTTATCCACTGTATGATTATATGGTAGGAGGAAGACGAATGGTGACCCTGAAGAGGCACATCCTCATTTAAGGTAATGTATTTATGAAGTGTTTTATTTAAAATAAGTTACAGCGCAAAAATTGTATTACTGATTTATGTCATTTTCTGCTTCATTCCCTCTTTTAGAAAAGAAGAGAAAAATGTCGTGTCCAGTCTTTCTGAAGATTGTTTTTGGTGGGGATGACGATGCAAGAAAGCTTACGCTTAAGACAGGAATCCCAAAGTCTGTGGATGACCTTGTCCTTGAACTAATGACTGTTTTTGGGGTGAAGCAAAAGTTCAGGCTCCAGTACAAAGATAAGAACTTTGGAAATGAATACATGAATCTCAACCAGTCAAATTGAAGACAGGGATACCCTGAAAGTGATTTTTCTATCAACTGATGACTGTAACTACTGCATGCAAGAGAGTGCACCTGATGCACCTTCCTGCTCCAGCATTCTTGTTCCTTCACCCAGTTCAACCTGTAGCTCTGACACTCTTGACACAAGAGATGTTAGCGCTTGTGCCATTGACTCAGTCCAGGAAGTCAACTTGTCTGATCACTCGTTTTCCAGTAGCGATGAGACTGTCATAGTTACGTCTCCGGAGTCAAGAACCAGTCCTTGGCCTCAGGTTTTTGTAGTTCCTCGTTTTTCATGTTCTGCTGAAATTCAGCTTCAGAGAGCTGACACAGACTTCAACAAAAGTGGAACGCTCCTTATTCCACCACCCAAACTAAGATCTGACATTCTTGAAGGCATGGCTGAGGAGATCTTTAGGTATGCAGCATACCCCACTGATAGTCAGCTTGATTAGGCAGCTGAAGCCTTGATAAATGCCCACCTTGCTTGAGGGAAAAAGGAACTCGCACTAGCCATGAAGGATGGAAACACTACCTAAAGATTAAGATGGCTAATTTTCGCTCTAAACTCAGCAAGAGTGAGTAGATCTGAGGAGATCTTTAGGTATGCAGCATACCCCACTGCAGTGAGTAGGACACGTTTTGCTGGCCTAAATTGCTGATTACCAGAAAAAAAGAACAGATACAATAGAATTAATGAATGACATCAAAAAAAGTCTAAAATTTAAAAGCAGAATTGTAAGGTGAGCATATGCATTCTCTTTAATTGATCAATTTGGATAAGCAGTAAAAAAGCCACAGCTCTATCCATTAATACCAGCACAGTTTGTATGGTGAGAAGACATTTTAATGTAATTGGGCATTGGCTAATTATAAGTGTCATGGTTACGCCGACTTTGACGCAGGACTACGATTCCCGTCAGCCGCTGCACCTCACCAGTTCACATCACGTGAATGTTTGCACCTGATTCACATTTTGGTTTAATGAGCACTTGTATTTAAGTCACGTCTTGCACAGCACACATTGTCTAGCCTTTATCTTTTGTCCTTGATTGTTTGTCATGTTTCGGTCTATAGTCCATGTATGTCTTTTGTCTTGAAACCATAGTTCATGTTTTGGTGTCTATGTTTGCGCTGTCTGTATTGTTTATTTTTCATTAAAATAAAAATCTGCACTTGCATCTGCCTCCTCTACAATATCCTGACAATAAGCCATTATGTCATAATCTTATAACAGGGGTGTCCAAACTACGGACCGCAGCCATTTTTTAAAAATAGTCTGAGAAGTATTTTCGAAATAAAATTAAAATTGCCCAACTATTAAGAAAGCTTGAATGCTAGTTTGAATGTTCTCGTAAAAATGAATGTGAATTTATGCCTGTATTAATTTTGCCAAGCTACTGGCAGCACCAAAGACATGAAAAATAGAAAGCAAATTCAAAGGATTTCAGGTGCACTGGCAAAATGGATAGTTTCAGAGTAAAATTTCTATAGTTTGTCAGCAATCAGTGGCTGTAATAAATGGGGTACTGCTAAGAGACATAAAATAAAACAACACTATTTCAAGTTGTGGTTCTGGTGCTGAATGAGAAAAAAGAAGGTGAAATAACTGGCAGCTAGCCTGTTAGCTCAAAATACCCATTTTTTTGCTAACCAAGTACAAGAAAGTTGTTACTATAATGTGCCCAGAAAAGATGCAAGAATTTAACATTAAAGAAACACAGCTGCCTGACAAATAGAAGATTTGTCAACCAACCTAAAGCAGCAAGGTAAAGCATGTCAGGTAAAGCATCTGCCTAGATTTTCATTCAGTTGTGTATGAAATAAAATTGGGGAGGGTTGCGTCAGGAAGGGCATCCGGTGTAAAAACTGTGCCAAATCAAATATGCAGACCAATGATCCTCTGTGGCAGCCCCTAATGGGAACAGCGGAACAATAGTGCCATTACAAATTTGTAAATTTCCTCCATTTGTATATCATCTGACTCACAGTGGATTTGTGGGGGTCAAACTCTTTAGAAATGGTTTTGTAAACATTTCCAGTCTGATGAGCATTGATAACTCCTTTCTCTGAGATCCTCAGGAATCTCCTTTGATTGAGGCATGGCACAATTCCATAAACCTGTGTGGTAAGACCAGACCTTGATACTGAAGCCACAAGGTTATGTTCTTGGAACAAGAGAGGGCATGCTGAACTCACACTTGATTGCCATCCTCTTGACTGAAAGGGTTGACTTCAGTTACACCTCTAAATTAACTAGAGGTTTACATACTTTTTCTGACAAAGATATTTAATGTTGCATAATTTTGCTCAAGAAATAAATGTAAAAACTATTATGTTTTGCATCATTTGTTTAATTGAGTTCTCTTTATCTAATTTTAGGACTTTTAGGATGAAGACCTGATCACATTTCAGGTCAAATTTATGCAGAAATACAGAAAATTGTAATGGGTTCACAAACTTTCTAGCAGCACTTAATACTGCTCATAATTAGATAAAAAAAAGTATTTGGACACTTAAGACTATTTTGGTTGTCACGGTTAATCCATAGTTAATGTGATGAACTACACCATGTGGTTATTCCGCAGGATAATTGTGAAAGGTAACAAAAAGATTGCTAGAGACATCAGTTAGAATTTTCAGATACAATTAGAGCCCAAACTGTTCAAAACAGGATCAATGAGCATGAGTACAGAGGGAGAGTATTGCAGCAGAAACCATTAATCAGTCTCAAGAATAAGAAAGTAAGGGTGAAATTTGCAAAATAACATGCAGAGAAAGATAGCAGCTTCTGGAGAACTTATTTTCTTATTTTCAGATTAATCCAAATTGAACTTGGGTGGATCTGATGGTAGTGAGTTAGTGTGGAAAAAGCCAGGAGAAGAATTCCAGACAAGCTGCACTAAGGGTACTATAAAGCACAGAGATTTCTGAGGCTGTTTTTCCTACAGTGGTGCTGGTGAACTTGTGTTCATTGATGGCGTCATGAACTCAGAAGTATACAAAGATGTTTTGGATGCAAACTTGCAGATATCAGTGAAGAAATTAGTCAAGTGACATAAAAGGATTTTTTAAGCAGGATAATGCTCCAAATGACCAGCCGACATTTACTTCCCAGAGCCCTGACCTAAACCCTACAGAGCATCTCTGGGATGCAGTGGAGAATTGTCCATTGTTGATGCTCTAGTGTCAATGAACTGAAAGTTTTGTTGGTTGAAATGTGGAGGAAACTTCCAATACAACTGTTACAGAAACTTGTTAATTCCATGCCCAGATGTTGTCAAGAAGTTCTGCAAAACAAAGGATAGAAAAACTAAATCCTAAAACACTGTGATCTTTAATGAAGCCACTACTGAGTGAACACATACTTTTTATCTAATTATGACCAGTCTATCTATTCTTTTTAGAATCTTAAACATAACAATCTGTATTTTGGGAAGTACACTGCCTGGCCAAAAAAAAGGTCACTGTTTGGGTTTAAATAAGCAAATACTTAAGAGCCTATGATTGGATCATTACTGCAGTGATTAATATGTTTCAGCTGGCAACAATTCTTTTAACCTTAACTGATGCAGTGTGTAGCTTCTCATTTCTTAAACAACCATGGCGGATTACGTATCCCATGGTCGTGGAAAAGATGTTTCTGAACGGGAAAATTGTTGGCCTGCATCAAGCAAAGAAAACAACTAAGGAGATTGCTGAAATCACTGGAACTGGGTTATGAAATGTCCAGTGCATTATTAAAGCCTGGAAGGATAGTGGTGAACCGTCAACTTTACAGCAGAAATGCAGTCAGAAAAAAATCTTTGAATGATCGTGATCAGAGATTTTTAAAACGCTTGATGATATCACATCGTAAAAAAACTACAGGAGAACTCACGGCTATGTTTAATAGTGAAAGTAAGAGCATTTCCACACACACAATGTGATGAGAACTTACAGGATTTGGACTAAACAGCTGTGTGGCCACAAGAAAGCCATTTGTTAGTGAGGCTAATGGGAAAAATGACATCAATTTCCTCTGGAGCATAAAGACTGGACTGTGGAGCAATGGAAAAAGGTCATGTGGTCTGATAAAATCAGATTTACCCTATTCCAAAGCAATGGGCGTGTCAGGGTAAGAAGGGAAATGCATGAAGTGATTCACCCATCATGCATAGTGCCTACTGTACAAGCCTCTGGAGGCAGTGTTATGATCTGGGGTTGCATCAACTGGTCAGGTCGAGGCTCAGCCTCATTGTGTGACAGTAAAATGAAGTCAGCTGAGCACCTGAATGTACTGAATGAGCAGGTTATCCCATCAATGGACCTTTTCTTCCCTGACGGCACAGGCATATTCCAGCATGAAAATGCTAAGATTCATCAGGCTTAACTTGTGAAAGAGTCGTTCAGGGAGCACGAGGAATCATTTTCACACATGAATTGGCCACCACAGAGTCCTGACCTTAACCCCATTGAAAGTGTTTGGGATGTGCTGGAGAAGACTTTACGGAGTGGTTAGACTCTCCTGTCCTCAATGCAAGATCTCAGCCAAAAATTAATGCAACTCTAGATGGAAATAAACGTTGTGAAGTTGCATATGGTTGTTGAAACAATGCCAGGACGAATGCGTGCCATAATCAAAGCTAAATGCAGTGCAACCAAATTATTAGATTGTGCGACTTTTTTTTTTGGCCAGGCAGTGTATTTTTGCTTGAAAAGCGTGCTTATGGTATCTTTCTTTAAAATAAATGTCTTTTTTTTTGACTGTTTTCTAATGCAGTCAAATTCATGCACTTGTAAGTGTGGCTTAATTGTCCAAATACTTTTTGGGGCCACTGTACAGTTGCAGTGCTGCCTCAGTATAATTTTCATCTTTAGTCCATGCAGTTTGAATATACAGCAACAGTAACATTAAGCCTGTTAAACCATTTATATGTCCAAACATTTCCAAATCAACATGCCATCTGTCAGCCCAAATATTGCCATATCTTCAAGAATCATTTTATATATGCAACAATCATAAACTCAAGTTCAGATGATTATGACGATGAATAAATGATTTATTTTGTATAATGATTTGTTATTTTTCTTTGGAAACAGGAAGTTTCTATCAGCATCACTATATAAGCATTACTACGTACCTGAGTGTGTTACATCAAGCAAGAAGAGACTCCTGATTAGATGTAAGTGGAATTTTGATAAGGTTTAACATATAAAATTTTTATTTCATTAACACAAGTAATGCTTTTCTTGCAGTGCATGAACTATGGCTCGTCAGATTGAAGTGGTGTTACTTCTTATTCTCACTACAGCAGCAACAGCCTTTGGTAAGATTCTTCACTGTTATCTGATACGTAAACAACTAAAATGATACACTCGCAGGAGTATGGGAACTGCAAATGTTTTATGTGATAGTATAGCTATAATACAGCTGTTTGGTTTTATTTTTGCGTGTTTAACAAAATATCATATTATTAATGAAAATATAACTTGCTTCCTATCCTGTTACTGTAGCCAAATTGCTGTGATCCCATAATGTTTTCTGAACGTCACATCTGCCATCTGTACATATAAGAAATGTAGAGAAAATAATTTCCCAAAAATGAACTTTTACCAATTTTCCATTTAAGTTAATGTTTTGAATCCTCAGTCAGGCAAAATTAAAATTAAAGGCTTGAAAATCATGAGTATATTAGTCATTGTGACCACCAGCACTAAAATTTCTCTGTCTTTTTCTGGTTCAGTCGCTGTCAGAAGGTTAGCTAATAATAAAACACTTCTTGAGCTCAGTTAAATATGTAAGCAGGGAATCGCATAACTGTATAGTGCATGATATATTGACTTAAACATGGTCGAATGAAGAAACTCATAATTCTGATCAAATGTTACACCCTTTGAAGGACTTTCCACTGTTCATCTTTTCAGAGGAATGACTATTTTTGGTCTGATGGCACCAAGCTGACTTTCACCAAGTGGAATCAAGGTGAACCATACTTTAAATCTGGAGAGGGCTGTGTGCATATGAACTGGTCTGGTGAGTAGAAACTTCCTTATGTAGCTGTCTTTAGAATCTATCTTTTATAACTTCAGTTTAGTGTTTCAGTTTTGATTCGGTTGTCATGCCGAATATACATGTCATGTATAAGTCTATATTTGTTCTTTGTCTGCAAGCAGTAAAAACTGGAATGACATTATATGGCATTATATATACATAATATACAAAAAATGTGTCAATTTACAATAATTAGAGCAATAAAAAACATCTAAAAAAAGATACATTTATTTCAATAAACGGCAGCACCAAAGACATGAAAAATAGACAGCAAATGCTAAAGATTTCAATCGCACTGGCAAAATTGATAGTTTCAGAGCAAAATTTCTTTAGTTTGTCAGCAATCAGTGGCTGTAATAAAAGGAGTAGTGTTAAGAGACATAAAAACACAACACTTTTTCAAGTCATACAGTGGTGCTGAATGAGAAAGAAGAAGGTGAATTAACTGGCAGCTAGCCTGTTAGCTCAACATGACCATTTTTTTTGCTAACCAAGTGCAAAAGCATGCTATAAGGGCTAGCTGGTAGCTAGCACCCCAGCTTGGAAAAACCTTTTGCAAAGGGTGACTCTGTATGAACCTGTGCCTCAAGAAAGTTGTTACTATAATGTGCACAGAAAAGATGCAAGAATTTAACATTAAAGAAACACAGTTGCCTGACAAATCAAAGATTTGTCAACCAACCTAAAGCAGCAAGTATCAGGTAATGTACCTAGCTTTTCATTGAGTTGCAAGCATTGATGCTACAGACATGGCTCAGCTGTTAATTTTTAGCCATTATAGGGTCCCTGGAGGACTAGTAGTTAGACCACAGCGCTCTCTCCACTGCAGCCTGGGTTCGATTCCCAGCCAGGGAACCCAACCACTGGGGTTGACTGAAACAGTGCAATATCAGTGCTGGTCCCAAGCCCAGATAAAACTGGGGAGGGCTGTGTCAGGAAGGGCATCCAGCTGTAAAAACTGTGCCAAATCAAATATGCAGACAAATGATCCTCTGTGGCAACTCCTAACAGGAACAGTAGTGCCATTATAAATTTGTAAACCTTTCAACCAAACATTTCTGGTAAGTGGTGCTCAATCCTGCACAATGGGTTGGAAGAATGTTGGCCCATTCCTCCTTACAAAACTGCTTCAACTCAGTGATGTTGGTGAGCTTCCTTGCATGATCTGCTCTTTTTAGGTCCTTCCACAACATGTTTTTTGGGTTAAGGTCTGCACTTTGACATGGCCATTCCAAAATGTTAAATTTCTTCTGCTTTAACCATTTTTCTGTAGACTTACTTGTGTGCTTAGCGTCATTGTCTTGCTGCATGACCCAGTTATGGTTAAGCTTCAGTTCATGGACAGATACCATGACATTCTCCTGTGAAATTTGCTGGTACAATCTAGAATTTATAGGTCCATCAATAATGGCTAGTCCCGTGGACCAAAGGCAGCAAAGCAGCCCCAAACCATCATACTGCCACCCCTAAGCTTCATGGTTGAGATGCAGTGGAATGCAGTGTTTTCGCCAAACATACTACTTTTCATTTAAACGAAAAAGTTCTATTTTGGACACATCTGTCCACAGAACATTCTTCCAATAGGCTTCTGGCTTATCCATGTGGTCCTGAGCAAACTTCAATTGGGCAGCAGTGTTCTTTGTGGAGAGTAGTGGCTTCATCCTTGTTATCCTGCCATGTATAACATTCTTGTTCAGTGTTTGCCTGATGGTGGTCTCGTGAACATTGACAATACTCAATGCAAGAGTGGCCTGTAGGTCCTTCAATGTTACCCTGGGGTTCTTTTTTTGCTTCAGGACCACTCCTTCACAGAGTAACAGTGGTGCTGAATTTCTAAAAACTATAATGTTTTGCATCATTTGTTTAATTGAGTTCTCTTTATCTAATTTTAGGACTTACATGAAGACTTGATCACATTTTGAAATTTTGCTCTGAAACTATCAATTTTGCCAGTGCGATTGAAATCTTTAGCATTTGCTGTCTATTTTTCATGTCTTTGGTGCTGCCGTTTATTGAAATAAATGTATCTTTTTTTAGATGTTTTTTATTGCTCTAATTATTGTAAATTGACACATTTTTTGTATAGATTTATGCAGAAATACAGAAAATTATAATGGGTTCACAAACTTTCTATATTCACAAATATTCTTGAGTTTCTCTTATTTTTATCATCTTTCTTCGTCACTTTTTATCTTCTCTTTTACTTAACTTTGCACTATGGGGACCAAGGTAGTGTTGTCTATCTTGGTAATCCTTATGTTTCTTGCACTGTTGGAAACCGCATTGTCATGCAATCACAGCTCCATTGTTTACAGTAAGGATCAGCTGCTAACACTCCGTAACACAGCGGTGTTGCCCCAGGACAGACCCAGCATCCCTTGTGAGCTGAGGAGGAGGAAAAGGGGGAGCCGAGCAGGAGCTCGATGCCGGTCCAAGAGGAGAGGACACAGACCCGTCCTCCCATCGATCATCATGGGGAATGTAAGATCTCTCCCCAATAAGGTGGACGGGTTAGCGGCGTTGTCCTGGCACCTAAGGGAATACCGGCAGTGTAGCATCATGCTGTTTATGGAGACGTGGCTAACCAAGCTTACTCCGGACACAAATGCAACTTTGGATGGATTCCACCTGGTGAGGGCAGACAGGACGAAGAGGTAAGAGCAGTAAGAGGAAAGGAGGAGGGCTGGTAGTATTTGTAAATGACCAATGGTGTAATGCTAGGCATATCACTGTGAAGGAAAAAATCTGCTGTAAGGACATTGAGCTGTTAGCTGTTAGCTTGAGGCCATACTACCTACCGAGGGGATTCTGGCATGTTATCGCGGTGGCTGCGTATGTTCCCCCCTCTGCTAAGGCTGATTCGTCCTGTGATGTTCTCCACTTGGTCATAAGCAGGCTACAGATACAGCACCTACCGGCCCGCTTTCTTATCTCTGGGACTTCAATCATGCCTCTCCTTCCCACATGCTGCCCACTTTTAGTCAGTATGTCACCTGCCCTACCAGAGACAATAAAATACTGGACTTATTATATGCCAACACCAAGGAGGCATACAACTCTTCACCCCTCCCCCCTTTGGAAGATCAGATCACAACCTGGTTCATCTTCTGCCTGTATACAAACCCACTGTGCACAGGGAACCAGTGGTCACCCGCACAGTGAAGAGATGGTATGAAGAGACTGAAGAGGCTTTGAAGGACCGTTTTGAATTTCCTGTATGGGAAGTACAACACCGCCATGGTGTGCAGGCAAGTGCCAGCCTGGCCTGCTACCGTGTACCCCTTGCCCACCAGCTCTGAGGTGGTCCACAGCCCTGTAACCAAGATCACTCAGCCCCACCACATTAGCATAATGACTGGAGGCGGAACTGAAGATACGGGCCAAGAAAGGCCACCCCCACGACCTCGACACCTTGGTGTGGAGGTCAGGGAAGAAAGGTAGGCTCCGGCATGGAGGGTGGCGGCTTACTCCACAGAAAGCGTTTATCCAGCCTGCTTTTCTGCGGGCCAGTCGATGTTCAGCTGGGCCACAGCACGAGTAACCACCTCCAACAGCTCATCAGACTGGGGAGATTGAGGGGGCGAATCCTCATCGACGCCCACCATGTCAACCGCCTCGGAAGAAGACAGGAGGACCGCCGAGCCCACTCCCCGGGGGGAAGAAAGGGGTTTCCGATCCCAGAGAGCGGGCAATGGATCTGGTGGGTGAGGAAGAAGATAGGGGCTAGCCCGTCTCCATTCCCTCCAACAAATCCATTTGCAATCCCCACAAGTGTAGCCGCCGCTCGGCCTCGGCTGAAGCGGGGCCAGCACCACGAGGAAAACTGGTGAAGGCTCCCTCCTCAAAGAGAGCCTTCCGGGAGCGAAGCACACGCAGCGGCAAACGCTTGCAATGCGGGCAGTCGGCTCCCTTGAGCCGACTTTGCGTTCTCTGCTCCCAAGCAGATAACGCACAGACTGTGTGCATCCCCACCCGTAATATTGCGCAGGCAGGGAGAAACACACAGCCTAAAACGCTGCCTGCTCTCACCCTTATGTTTCATCTTTTCGCTAGCTTTAGGCATGCCACAGTGAAAGACAAACAACATAAAAAGCCCGACACACAGAGCACGCGCTGAATGAAAAAAAAGCTGCCGCTGTATCCACTGCACACGCTTTTAAGCTTCCTGGTTGCTACGTCACCCCACCAGTGACGTCTCGCCCATCCATTGGACTGGTTACACACGTGATTCAGAGCGTGGTCACACTGAAGGCATTCCCATAGCATTTCGACGCAGCTCGAGTTCCTGAAGGGGAACTACATGATTTGAAGATTCATCAGTGGTTCAGATTAACCAAACCCATTATTTTGATTATTTGAGGCCCAAAACAATTCAAGAGTTTTAATTGTTTTCTCAAAACCAGTCTTGCAATAATACAACATGTACATTCAGGGTCTGAACAATTTGCACATATAGGCAGGACTAATTTCAGCAAAACTAAACTAATGAGCAGTAGCCACTTCATCCTCATTAAGGTTGGAGTGGCTTCCAGAGCTTATTCCAGGAACGCTGGGCACGAGGTGGGATTTCACCCTGAACTGGACACCAGTCCATTGCAGGGCAGCTTGTGTAATAGAACTCGAATTTTGTTATTGACAAAATGTAATTTTCAGCAAAATTATTGTTGAAGTACCCTACTGTAAAAAGGTATTTTTGTAAAACATTGTAGGGAGTTTTTTTTTTATTACTCATACACTGAAGTCACTGCAGACAAGTATGCCCCTCAACTCTCTTTCCATACTTCTGTTAGATGAGCAAGAGCTCTAAGATGGACAGTATGTATTTCTCCTATGCTCCTATAAATGTATAATGGGACATTTACTGAGTAGTTTCAGCTTATACACTATATTACCAAAAATATTCGGTCACCCATCCAAATGATCAGAATCAGGTGTCCTAATCACTTGGCCTGGCCACAGGTGTATAAAATCAAGCACTTAGGAATGCAGACTGTTTTTACAAACATTTGTGAAAGAATGTGCCGCTCTCAGGAGCTCAGTGAATTCCAGCGTGGACCTGTCATAGGATGCCACCTGTGCAACAAATCCAGTCGTGAAATTTCCTCGCTCCTAAATATCCCACAGTCAACTGTCAGCTTTATCATAACAAAATGGAAGAGTTTGGGAACAACAGCAACTCAGCCACGAAGTGGTAGGCCACGTAAACTGACGGAGAGGGGTCAGCGGATGCTGAAGCGCATAGTGCAAAGAGGTCGTCGACTTTCTTCACAGTCAATTGCTACAGAGCTCCAAACTTCATGTGACCTTCAGATTAGCCCAAGTACAGTACGCAGAGAGCTTCATGGAATGGGTTTCCATGGCCGAGCAGCTGCATCCAAGCCGCACATCACCAAGTGCAATGCAAAGCGTCGGATGCAGTGGTGTAAAGCACGCCGCCACTGGACTCTAGAGCAGTGGAGACGCGTTCTCTGGAGTGATGAATCACGCTTTTCCATCTGGCAATCTGATGGACGAGTCTGGGTTTGGAGGTTGCCAGGAGAACGGTACATTTCGGACTGCATTGTGCCGAGTGTGAAATTTGGTGGAGGAGGAATTGTTTTTCAGGAGTTGTTTTTCAGGAGTTGGGCTTGGCCCCTTAGTTCCAGTGAAAGGAACTTTGAATGCTTCAGGATACCAAAACATTTTGGACAATTCCATGCTCCCAACCTTGTGGGAACAGTTTGGAGCGGGCCACTTCCTCTTCCAACATGACTGTGCACCAGTGCACAAAGCAAGGTCCATAAAGACATGGATGACAGAGTCTGGTGTGGATGAACTTGACTGGCCTGCACAGAGTCCTTACCTGAACCCGATAGAACACCTTTGGGATGAATTAGAGCGGAGACTGAGAGCCAGGCCTTCTCATCCAACATCAGTGTGTGACCTCACCAATGCGCTTTTGGAAGAATGGTCAAAAATTCCTATAAACACACTCCTCAACCATGTGGACAGCCTTCCCAGAAGAGTTGAAGCTGGTATAGCTGCAAAAGGTGGACCGACATCATATTGAACCCTATGGGTTAGGAATGGGATGGCACTTAAGTTCATATGTGAGTCAAGGCAGGTGACCGAATACTTTTGGTAATATAGTGTAACTGTTACTTGGAATGAAATTATCATGCCACATTGCGCTTTAGCTGCATTGTAGCTGTTGTTACATGTTTTGTAAGCATAGATACTGGGCATTTAGCCAGAAAGTTATGACACAATCATTGCAAAGATGCTAGAACTGATTGATTGCTCATCATGGTCGGGGATTTTAACATTGTTTGGGATCCATCTCTCGACAAATCAAACATCTTGATATCTAACAAACAACGGCTGACAACAAGTATTCTGCAATCCTGTGTCAGGTGGCAGAGATGGTGACAGTTGCAGGTTAAGAGTCATTATTGTAAAACAGGCAAACAAATCCAAAACATTAAGCAGAATCAAAGTCAGAGTACAGGCAGAAGTCAGTTGATTTTCAAATAGAGTTAACTGGGCAAAAGGCAAAGACATAAACCAAACAACCAGAATCGTAATCATAACCATGAAAACTAGAGCAGAATAGCAAAGCTGAGTGTGTGCAATCAGAATGAAGGCAAACGTGAATGTGAAAGTATTCGTGATGGCTGTTGGGTGCTGTAGTCTTCGGCGGTCATGTTTGTAGGCTGCTCTGTGTTCTGGGAGTTGTAGTCGGTGGTCATGCTTGTAGGATGCTCTGTATTAGAAAGCAAGACCTACACATGGATGCAGCTTGGGTCAGGGCCAATCAGCAATGGCTCGATGCCATGCGCCCCCTCTGGAATTTTGTGGGGGGGCGGCTCCTGACCTGACCTGACCTAATCTGACCTGACCCGAGACCATCTTCCACCCTCCCTGCCCCACTTCAGACTCCACTCTGCTTCCTTGCCCAGCTGAGGACGTTGATCTACTTTTCTGTTGGGTTGAGGACCTCGCTATGCCTCCTTGCTTCACCTCCGCAGAGGTGAAACCTCTGTCAGGTGCTGATTTTGATAAGATCGTGAAAGGTAAATAAAATACCTGCACAGATCAACAACATGATTTTAAGAATTCCTATTACAGTTTTTACTTTTTTTTTATTCTACCTCATGGTGATTATTTTTTAATAAGGTGTGACATCAAATATGCTTTGGTACCACATGTTAATACACTATATGAATAGAAGTGAAGTGATGTGTACCCAAGTATGGTGACCCATACTTGGAATTTGTGCTCTGCATTTAACCCATCCAAGTGCACACACAGCAGTGAACACACACACACACCGTGAACACACACCTGGAGCAGTGGGCTGCCTTTTTTTTTTTTTTTGCTGCGGTGCCTGGGGAGCAGTTGGGGGTTCGGTGCCTTGCTCCCGAGACTCAAACCCACGACCTACCTAATTTTTTAAAAAAGGTGGTCTGGGAGTAGGAATAAAAGCTGTATGGCTTTAACATTACTGTACATCTAATCCTAATATTTAAACAATTAAATCATTATCTATATTTAGTGGGGTCAGCTGATTTTTTAAAAAAAATAAGATAACACTTTATTGATCCCAAGGGGAAATTAGAGCATTTCAGCAGCATACATAGAAGACAAGGCAAAAAATACACATAAAAAATAAAGTAAGAATAAAATAAAGATAAAATAAGATAAAGTATAATAAATATTGAAAATGTTTAAAAAAAAAAAAGTAAAAATAAAAATATATATGCCAATCATAGATATAATATAAATAGTAAATCTATATAGTATGTATCATTGTGATGGCAGGTCTCCACCCCTGGCACATGGATCACTGCCCGCTCCTTGCACAACTGCCGCCTGGGTGCTAAAGGGACAGCATCACTTCAGCACCACTGGTGTGGAAAGGTCAAGAGGGCAAAGCATGGCTGGCAGCCAATAAAGAAGCTCCTCAACCTCATGCAGAAGCCTAGAGGCTGTAATAGGGTCCTGCGACACCGTATTTGACTCGTCTTTCTTTTCTCACAGAAGTGAAGTGACGTGTAGTGAAGCTCTGCATTTAACCCATCCAAGTGCCCACACACAGCAGTGAACACACACACACACACACACACACACACACACACACACACACACACACACACACACACACACACACACACGTGCGGAGCAGTGGGCAGCCTTTTTTGCTGTGGCACCCGGGAAGCAGTTGGGGGTTCGGTGCCTTGCTCAAGGGTTTCACCTCAGTCTTGGTATTGAGGATGGGAGAGAGTGCTGGTCATTCACTCCCCCCACCTACAATCCCTGCCAAACCTGAGACTCGAACCCATGACCTTCAGGTTACAAGTCCAAGACGCTAACCATTAGGCCACGACTGCCCCCAAATGGAAACAGATGACAGCGCTGAAGATGCCACTCCACCTCTGCTGCCACCAGTCATTGCCTGACACCCACACCGCCACGCCACAATGACAGCAGGTTCTCCAGCCACATTCCTCACTGTGGCCCATGACCCAGAAAGCCAGCCACCCTTACTCTTCCTCCACCAGCACCACCATTCCCCCTCATCTCTCCACTGAATCAATAAACTCACATGTGTTTGCACTAACCCTGCCTGTTTTCTGTCTGTGTCCTGCCTGCCATAGCTGCAAGATGCTGCACTGGTGCAGAATGTGAGCAAGAATGCAGACCAGACCCCCGTCATGCACCCCGTACTGAGATACCTGCTGGAGACCAGCCTCCAGCAACAGGCAGTGACCCAGGAGTTGGCACAGGGGCTCCGCACTGCCACAGAGGGACTGCTAACCCTCTGCCGACAGAGCACCGCTGCCACCGCCACCAGCCCTGACCCCCCAGGATGTCCAACACCTGCTCTCCAAAATGATACCTCCACACCTTTTAACAGGTTGCCACCCACAAGGGATGGCATAAAAGGGACTAGGCCCAAACCCTCGTGCCATTTCTCTCTGGGGAGGCCCAGCTGGCCTACTATGCCCTTGTGCCAGGGGAGGCCACAGACTACGACAGTCTTGAAGAGGAAATCCTGATAAAATGTGGTCTCCCCCCCTCTAATGCGGCGTCAGAGTTCCACAAGTGGGCCTATAAGCCCGGAACCAGATGGACACCTGCTCGCACCAAGATGGCCAGATCCAGCTGCCGGAGGAAACGACCACGGCAGAGCTTGCCCCAGGTTCGGGCCGTCTACCTGTCCCAGGAGGAGGACGATGCCGATGCAGGAGCGGCAAGTGAGCCTCACATTAGCACTAACCTTTTCTCCTCTGTTTTCCACCAGGTCACACACGAGGGCAACTTCAGACATGAGCAGAAAGAAGATAACAGCCTGAAGTACTGCTGAGGCCAGGCACTACAAGTAAAGGGCGAGAACCAAAGACCCAACCTGGTGCTACCCACATCCTACTTCCTAGTCAGAGACGGCCTCCTCTACTATCACACTGAAAGCCTGTGCTTCAGCCATGTGGGGATCCTGAAGGACCTTGGTCCAGAAAGGGTAAGAGCTGACCCTTTCGCAGTGCCAAAACCTAACAGAGCTCATGGACCAGTTTGCTGACATGTTCTCGTTGACCCCAGGGATGACACACCTGGTCCAGTATGAGATAAAAACCCCCCCAGGAGTAGTGGACCAACAGCGGCCCTACTGTGTCCCTGAGGCCTGAGGCAAGGCCATCGAGTGGGAAGTTAGCCAGTTGCTAAGGGACAGCATCATCTGCCAGCCCTTGGTCCAGACCCATTGCAGTGGTCCTGAAGCCTGACGGAATCCTCAGGTATTGTAACCAGGTGTCAGATTTTGACAGCCATCCCCTCCATTGTGTGGATGACCTGGTGGAGTGCCTAGGGAGGGCCCATTTCATCTTCACCATGGAACTCACAAAGGGATATTGTCAGGTAGCCCTGGCTCTAAACGTAAAATGATATTCAGCACCACTAGCTGCCACTGGTAGTACAGGGTCCTCACTTTCAGGCTCCAGGGGGCCCCCGCAACATTCCAGCACATTATGGATCTCATTCTATGCCCTATCTGGATGATGTCATAATTCTCTCCACCACCTGGTCAGATCACCTCAGGGAGATCCTGGATGAGCTGCAGAAGGCCAGGCTGATGGTGAACTCATGAAAGTGTTATCTGGGGCTAACCGAGGTAAAGTACCTGGGGTACCGCATTGGCCAGGGACTACTGAAACCACAGGAGAAGAAGATAGAGGTGGTAAAAGTGTGCCCACAGCCCACGACAAAGTGACAGGTATGTGCCTTCATGGGGTTGGCAGGGTATTACTGAAGATTTGTGCCTAACTTCTCTTCTCTAGCCTCTCTAGTACACTGGTCACGTGAAGCAGTCCTAAAACAAGCCCTCACCAGCTTGCCAGTCCTCAGAAACCCTGACTTTAACCGGCCCTTAGTAGTCCACACCAAAGCCTCTGAGGCTGGTCTGGGCGCCGTGCTCTCCCAGTACTTTGACGGTGAGGAACATGCAGTATTGTCGAAAGCTGACCCCTGCTGAAAGGCGATATGCCACCATCAAACGAGATGCCCTGGCCACTATGTGGGCTGGTGAACTGAGCAATTACCTCGCCCGTCCAACACTTCTCCCTGGTCACAAACCACGCCCCGCTACAGTTGATGCTCAAAGCCAAGGAGACCAACTCTGAGGTAACTCAGGCCCACCACGGCGATGCCGATGGCCTTTCCCAGAGGTACAGCTTCGGGACACAAACATCACTGGCAGTACACTCGGAACTTGCAATTGCTGCCCAGGACAGCGCCACTTCAGCACTGTTGTTGTGGAAAGCGCGATAGCACATGGCTGTAAAGTGCAGCAGCAGAACAAAGCACGGCTGGAAGCCAATAAAGACAGCAGCAGCTCCTCACTTTCATGCAGAAGCCTAGATGCTGTAATAGGGCGTGGCGGACAGAGAGAGGTGAGGGGGTGTTGTACTGATATGGAAAGTTTAACTTGTTTTTCTTTTCTCAAAGAAAAAGGTGACAGCACTGAAGACGCCACTCCCCCTCTGCGCCACGCAGCGAGTCTGCGACCTCCTCACTTCTGGGACGCCTCCCGACTTCCTCCACCAGCACCACCATTCCTCCTCACCTCTCCAGTGAATCAATAAACTCATATGTGTTTGCACTATCTTTGCCTGTTCTGTTTCTGTGTTCTGCCTGCCACAGGTGCGAGACACTACAATCATATACATCTATAGCTATGCTAAGGTGCAAGAAGTGCAGTTTTAGACAGTATTATAGTTATGTATAAAGTATTATCCACAGATGATGTAGTTATCCACAGATGAGGTAGTTAAAGTGCATAGATGTACAATGATGCATGAATAAAAAGATGGATTAAAGTGCAGAGTTGTACAGTCTGATGGCTGCAGGGAGAAACGACCTGTGAAAGTGCTCCTTCCTGCAGCAGGGCAGGTGCACTCTGCCGCTCAGTGTACTTCTCTGTCTCTGTAGTGTTTTATGGAGTGGATGGGAGGGGTTCTTCCTCCTCTTGGCCACCATCTCCAGTGTATCCAGTTTAGCCCCCAGGACTGAGCCGGCCTTTCTAATGTTCTTGTTTAGCCTGATAGTGTTCTTCGCCGAAATGCTGCTGCACCAGCAAACAGCATCATATAAGATGGCTCTGGACACCACCAACTCAAAGTTCTCAGCAGCCGGTCATTCACACCAAAAGACCTCAGCCTCCTCAGGAAGTAGTTGGCTCTGGCCCTTTTGTACAGCCTGTCCACGTTCACTTCCCATCCCAACTTATCACACAAATAGACACCCAGATACGTGTAGGAGTTACCTCGATGTTCTCACCCTGGGTGGTGAAAGGAGCTGGAGGTGACTTCATCCCAAATCCACCATGAGCTCCTTTCTCTTCCTGGAGTTTATTTGGAGACAGTTGCGCTGACACCAGTCCACAAAGCTGTTCACCAGGATCCTGTACTCCTCCTTCCTCCCCTCAATAATAGAATCCACCATAACCCTGTCCAGGATCACACAGTTACTGAAGATGAATGAATCAATGATTTACTGAACATACAGTGCCAAGGAAGCTTTGATTTAAAACAATATGCAAAATTATTATACCTGAGTTAATGAGCATGGAATCATGCCAATACTCTTTTTCCTTTTCTAGAAACACTGTCTGAATCTTGGTGCACTCTTGGTCTTAATACACAATGAAAATTAATATCAGCTGGTTAGGCCCTAATTCTTGCTCACAACCGCAAGGAGAATCCAACATGGCTGGGCCTTTCTAGCTGTCAGAAGGTTAGCTATGAATAAAACACTTCCTGAGGTCAGTCAAATATGTGACAGCATGGCAAGCACCGTATAGTAACTGTATTGTTCATGATTTATTGACTTAAACACGGTCAGATGATCAAACACTCAGAATTTTATCAAATATTAAAATAAGAAGAAGGAGGAGAAAAGGAATGATATGCACAGGGGTGCAGGTTAGCTACAGGTTGCAGGTTAGAGTTTTTCCTAATTGGTAGGAGAAACTTGGCTCCCTTTTCAAGTTTCCATCAAAGTCTTTGCGGCAGGTGTATTGTTTTGTTTTGTTTCTTACATAATTTGTGGTTGTAGTAGTGTTGCACTACTGATTGTTTTGTTTTGTTTTTTTGAAGATTCTACATTGAGCACAGGGAAACTATTTCCTAACTGCCCACATGAGCGGAAAATCCTGTGCTAGTAGTAGTGATGGCAAAATGAACTTTCCCCCAAACTCTTCCTAAATAGAGTTGATTAGTCTAAGCATTTCATTCTAGTGGCCTCTGGTGATCAAAAGCATGAAGTGCAAATAGTATTCTACTAAGTGCTAGTTGAGGTTGCAGTGGATTTTCAGTATGAATATATTTCATATTCAGTTAACAAGTCTGTGCATTCCAATGCCTTCAGATAGCATAGCAATGTTAATTTTTTTAACCATAAAGGCAAAAAGATAAAACAATGCCCTAATATGATACTTCTAAAATAGGTTACAATATTTACACTATTTACAAACCTATATACTAACACACAAATGCTTATTTTGCCTGTAAATCATTACAAAACATCTCTATATCAATAATTCACTCAAACCAATTCCTTGAACGATCCTCCAGTTTTTACATTTCTTTTGAATCAGTTTCTAAAGCAGTCACAAGGACGTGTGCTGAAATGAAGCTTCATCATAGTGTTACTGATGTGTTAAACATGTGTCTTTGCTCAGTATCTGTTTTATACAGAAGTGAATCATTTTCTTCTGCCGTGTTCTGTAATCTATAACTGTTAATGTTCATTTGCATCATAGCTTCTTCTTCTTGTCGTTCTTAATATTTTCTGGTAAGGTATAACCGAACCTTCAATGGAAACAAGGACAATTCTTATTTTGTTCCTTTCTGTGAACAGGGATTTAGTATTAACTTTTGTTTTTTGTCATTTTAGGTGTTCTACCCAGTTCTTCTGGTCAGTGTGGTGGAATCTGGTCCATAATGCATGGAGTCTCCAATAATATTGCTGTGTACTTTTTCTCATATGTTGCTATGGTCACTACATGACCTGGCCTTCAGTAAGTGCAAGTGGACGATGGTGTACATTTCACAAATGTTTTCAGTAGTTTATCGTTATTTTTCCACATTGCATGCTGGTGTTAGACTCCTCCACTGGTAGCTTGGAATATGACTGGAGATTTCCTGGTTGATTTATGGTATTTCTTTCATTCAAATGAAAGGCTTGTGACACAAATGGCTATTAGTTGTCTTCTATCCTTTCTGGGTCAAATTTCCTGAGTGAGATTTCCTCAGGGTGGTGTAGTCACTATTGTGATCTTATCCTTCTTGCATAAATATACTGTATGGTCGATTACTGTGACATGCACGTTAATTACCCTTAAGAAACATTTGGTGTGTCAAAAAATTTCTCCAAATGCCACAGAAGTGATCTTATGCAAGGAATAAACCACAAAGGGGCATGCTATTCTAGGAAAATAATCAATGACAAGGTGGTGTGATGTAGCCAGAGGTGATTATTTTCTAATTACAGAATGCCCCTTTATTGAGCTGGTTAAGGCTCTTATTTGGGCTCATGACCCCAGGAAGGCTCAGATGTGGATAGGCTTTCAGAAAGATCACGCTCTCAGAAGGTGAATAATCAGTGGACAGTTTTCCAGTGCCTGCACAGTAATAACTGTAATAAAAAAAAATGACACTTTTAAAGAAATTGGGATATTTTTTTTTTAGATATTAGATGAATTTTTTAAAAAATCATCACAGAAAATTAAATCTGAATCAGAATCATTTTATTTGCAATATACATTTACATGTAGGAATTTTTCTTCGTGTTCGGTCACAAAACAACACATTCAACACAGTTTACAACACACACATCACAGTCAACACAACACACAACATTTTAATTATCTAATATCCATATATTGCACCTTAAGCAGAAATTGGTAGACTTAATTGTAATTTCGATTACAGTGGAGGTAGAAATAACAGATGAATGCAGTTCAGTGTGCAGTAAACAGAGTGGTACAATTGTGATATATAATAAATAATAATAGCAATGATATATAGTAATGACAAAAACAGCACACATATCCTTTTGACAAATGCCTTGCATTGAAGCTAAGAAATAATTCATGATTCAGTTTGCCAGCTGTGTGAAATTTTATTCAAAATCTATAGTTTATTTTGATGGTGTTGTAACTGTCCACTATTTATACTTTCAGCATTTTTGCTGGATTTGGTAGGTAGAATAAGTGTAACAAAAGCCTCTTACTGTATGTTGTGTGTTGTACTAGTATGTTAATACTTATTACCTTTTGAAATAAATCTGTCCATAGTCCAGACAAAAATGCATACACAACGAAAAAATAAATGATAGCTAGTGAGTACTTTCCACTTTACATGCCATTAATAAATGCATACACTTCTAGTACTTCAGTTTATAACTGATTGTACTATAAACAAGAGAAAAGTTGTAAAGTCAGACAACAGGCGTTTCACTTGTGTGTATAGTTAATCATTACAATACAGTATAAAGGTCCATGATGAACCTTATGAGATGCTCAGTGCAGTACATAATCATAAGAGGAAATGTATTTTTAAAAAACCTTTGGCATGGTAAAATAGGCAGATAAGACTGATATGAACAGTCAGTTGTAGTGTAGATTTCCTTTATGGTTGATAAGAGTAGCAGTCTGAATGTTTGTCTTGGCCAGTGAGACTTCATTAGCAACATCCTGAATGAAATTATTGATAGAGGACATGAAAGTGGTACTGTCTGATGATATTTGCTTTCCTTCTGACAGTGTACAGGTCAGATAGTTTGTATTGGGTGGTCCCAGATATTTTATTGTATTACTAATGGTCCAGAAGTAACATTGCCAAAATAATGAGTGTGAATGGTTTCAAAGCCCATGGTTCAAATCCATGTCTTGGGTTGAAACACTCAGATATTACTATTCCAAACAAATCCAAAAAATGGAGAAACTAGAACTAGAAATCAAAGACCAAATACCAGACAAGACCAAAGACAATCAAAGACAAGACCAAAATCAAAGACCAAATATTACAGTGCCTGCATTAATATTTAGCACTTTTAACTTTTTCCACATGGAATTGAAATGGACATAATTGGGATTTTTGCCATTTCATTTAGACAATATGTGTAACAAGGACTCAAGAAATTTCCCCTTCCCTGTCAGCAGATGCTGTACTCCTGACTTGTAGCGTGATCTCTGACACTCACGCTCACTAGTAGGTCGTTTATTCCTGGTTCTCTGATCATGGACTTACTGATTCCTAGTGTTTTGTGTAACTTCTGTTAATTGATAAAGCTGTGCTTTATCTTAGGTAAAGACAATAAAATATGCGTTTACAATTATTATCATCATCGCAAAAGCGAATGTCTGCAAGAGAAGCAATTTATTAATCAAATATTCCATGTTTCTTCATGTGCTTGATCAGAATTGTTATGTTTTAAAGCCCACTATCCTGCATAGCTCACTATCCTGCACAGTTTATAAGCTGGAGCTGCAGACAATGTAGCTCATCAACCATCTGAAACTATGATTGTCAAAATGTGGGCCTATGCATTGTGTGCATCTCATCAGATATAGTTATAGTTTATTTATGCATTACAGACTTTTACATTTCCCAAGTTGTGTATGTGTGTGTTTTATTGGGGGCCCTTTTTAAATCGTTTGTTCCCAGCCCAGGCAATATACTCAGCAGGTACTAACTATAATAAAAATAGGTAATAACTACTGACTAAGGATTTTTAATTTTGCAGGTTTTTAAAAAAAAAAAAATTCCAGGATGATTAGAAAAGTATAGTTTTAGTTTTTCATGTTACTCTTTTCCTCTTTGATTCATGCAGTCTGAATATACAGCAACAGTAACACTTAATGTGTTAAATCATTTACATATCCAAACATTTCCAACTCAACATGCCATCTGTCAGTCCTAATATTACCATGTCCTTGTCCTTGTTATTTTTCTTTGGAAACAGGAAGTTTCTATCAGCATCGCTATATAAGCAGCACCACTTACCTGAGTGTTTTACATCAAGCAGGAAGAGACTCCTAATTAGATGTAAGTGGAATTTCGGTGAGGTATAACATATAAGATGTTTATTTCATTAACAAAAGCCGTACTTTTCTTGCAGTGCATCAACTATGGCTCGCCAGATTGAAGTGGTGTTACTTCTTATTCTCGCCACAGCAGCAGCAGCCTTTGGTAAGATTCTTCGCTGTTAAGCAGGATATGTAAACAACTAAAATGATACACTTGCAGGAGTATGGGAACTGCAAAATTTTTATGGGATAGTATAGCTATAATACATCTGTTTGGTTTTATTTTTGCTTGTTTAACAAAATATCATATTATTAGTGAAAATATGACTTTGTTCCTATTCTGTGATTGTTGCCAAATTGCTGTGATCTCTTAATGTTTTTTGAACATCAGAATCTGCCATCTGTACATATAAGAAATGTAGAGAAAATAATTTACCAAAAATGAACCTTTACCCATTTTCCGTTTAAGTTAATGTAGTGAATCCTCAGTCAGGTAATATTAAAATTAAAGGCTTGAAAATCATCAGTAGATTAGTCATTGTGACCATCAGCACTAACATTTCTCTGTCTTTTTCTGGTTTCTAGCGGCTGATTTTGATAAGATTGTGAAAGGTAATTAAAATACCTGCAGAAATCAACATAATATTAAGAATCCCTCATTAGTACTGTCTTTACAGATTTTTTTAAATGTAAAATTTAAAATTTTAATACGGTGTGACCACAAATTCATATACTGATGCCTCAAGTAAATATATTAAGGCCACAAGTTAACATATTAAAGGTGCAATAGTCAGTTTTTTATTATTTCTTACTTGGACAAGTAACTTGTGTCCCTGTGTGCAGGGAACCAACCCAGTTAATAAAAGAGTAAAAAAGAATTTTTGTAATAAAAGAGTTAATATTTAAAGGCATCATATGGATACAAACTATGTTGATGTTATTGTTATGTTGCTTATGTGTCCTGCAGTTAATTATTTGGTGGGAATTATCAAACAAGTCTTTAAGAATATGATTCAGCTGATGTGTCCTAATGGTATATCCATTTGACAACACCAGTAACTCCAGTATATCTTTATGCTTCATTCTAAGATTGAAGTAAAGGTGACATCTCCATGCTTAGGTTCCTGTTACCAAAATAGTTTAATTCAATTGATTTTTCTGTTCTAGAGTTGCCACAAGTTAAGTATTTAATGGCCAACTAATAGATCCCACAAGGTTAACTTGTGGCCTCAATATATTAATTCATTGTCACACCTTAATGTAAACAAGCTATTGACTAATTTTGTTTTTTTAATACCAATGAGTCAGAAGCTGAAGAACGTCGAGTAAACAGCAAATGTTCCACATGCTGTCCATTTGGCTGGGTGAAATATGAGAGACGTTGCTTCACGTACTAATCCACCAGGATGGACTGGGCTTCTGCTGAGGTTCAGTTCAATTCATATCAACTGTATTCACATTTGTAAGAAATTGTAAGAAATGTTAAGGCTTATTTATTAGCATATCAGGGGTGGAATGGGTATGTATGTGTACGTGTGTGTGTATATATACATATATATATATATATATATATATATATATATATATATATATATATATATATATATACACACACACACACACACACAGAGACACACATACTGTGCAAAAGTCTTAGGCACATGCAAAGAAATGCTGTAAAGCAAAGATGCCTTCAAAATTAATTAAATTAAATTTCTACATTTTCTAGGTTTCTACACTTAAAAAAATACTAAAGAGCAGTAAACCGTAATAAATGAAACAAAGTGAATATTTGGTGTGATGACCCTTTGCTTTACAAAAAAAATAATATTTAACTGTACTTTATATACATATAAAATATTTAATTAGGTTGTGGATTGGCAGTGATCCAACAGTGTAACAAAATTTAAAAAAAAAAAAAAAACTCCTTACAATATACAGTATATAACTGCATAACTGCAGTTAATGAACATGCAATGATGCTACAGCTCTTTTTCTTTTCCTAGAAACACTGTCTGAATCTCGGTGCGCACTTGATCTCAATACACAGAGAAAATGAATATCAGCTGGTTAAGGCTCTTATCCGTGCTCATGACCCCCAGGAGAATCCAACATGGATCGGCCTTACTGGCTGTCAGAAGGTTAGCTAATAATAAAACACTTCCTGAGCTCAGTCAAATATGTGAGCAGGAAATCAAATAACTTTGTAGTGCCTGATTTATTGACTTAAACATGGTCAAATGAAGAACCTCAACATTTTAATCAAATATGACAAACTGTGTAATATTACAACCTGTCTAATATGGACTTTCCACTGTTCATCCTTTCAGAGGAATAACTTCTTTTGGTCTGATGGCACCAAAGTGACTTTCACCAAGTGGAATCCAACTGAACCAAATTTTCTATCTGGAGAGGGCTGTGTGCATATGAACTGGTCTAGTGAGTAGAAACTTCCTTCTGTAGCTGTGTTTAGAATCTATCATTTATATCTTTGGTTTAGTGATTCATTTTGATTTGGATGTCATGCAATGTATAAGTCTATATTCCTTCTTTTGTCTGCAGGCAGTAAGAACTGGAATGACATTCCGTGCGATCAGACCTATTCCTTTGTGTGCGCCAAGAGTATTAACTGAAATGCTCCCAGCCTCACCAACTATAATGCAAAGTTGGAAAATTTTTCCTTGTCACTGATTGATTTACAAAAAACTGCGGCAACCTATCATAATTACAGCAATATTTAAAAAAATCTAAAAAAAAAAATAATGATAATAAAAAATTTATTTCATTAACGGTTCTCATTTTGGTGTCATTCTTAAATACACTCTCAGAAAAATAAATCCATCTAGCACATGCAGTAATCATGCACATAGTCTGTACCATTTGTTTGTCATTAAAATAAAAATCTGCACTTGCATCTGCCTCAAAGGAGTAGTGTTAAGAGACATAAAAAAACAACACTTTTTTAAGTTGTACACTGGTGCTGAATGAGAAAAAAGAAAATGAAATAACTGGCAGCTGGCCTGTTAGCTCAACATGACCATTTTTTTTGCTAACCAAGTACAAGAGCATGCTATAAGGGCTAGCTGGTAACTAGCAGCCCAGCTTGGAAAAATCTTTTGCAGATGAGTCTGTATGAACCTGTGCCTTGAGAAAGTTGTTACTATAATGTGCCCAGAAAAGATGCAAGAATTTAACATTAAAGAAACACAGTTGCCTGACAAATCAAAGATTTGTCAACCAATCTAAAGCAGCAAGTATCAGGTAAAGCATGTACCTAGCTTTTCATTCAGTTGTGTGTGATGTAAGCACTGATGTTACAGACATGGCTCAGCTGTTAATTTTTAGCTACACATATATGTGATCAAACATTTTTTTACGTCTTAATAAAAGACAGAAATCTAATAGGTAATGGTGAGGAAGCTAGTCCGTATTTGATAAAACACCCCACAGTTGATGCTCCATCCATGCTTAATGTGTCACTGTCATGGGACGTGTATCATCATCAAATGTGTCACACTTTTTTAATCAGTCTCCTACATACAATTAATGTGTTTGATTACGTCCTGGCTTCTCCCTCATGGCTTACAAATGATTGCGCATAAACTCATTACGTACCTGTTTGTACGTTCTACTGTAAAGGGCCATGGCGCAAATTATATGATGCTCTCTCTCTCGGACCTGTACCTCATGCCCCTATGCACACAGCATGCAGCTAACTTCCTGTCTCTTCACTTGTTGCTATCTATGAATCTCATTTCAGTTAGTCTTAGTCATCTTACCAACAGATCATTTCAGTTATCTGCATCACAGGAAACATCTGTCCAGTTTTATACCTGCAGTAACAGAAGTTTTTTGCAATCTGCTTCTTTAAAACATCCTGATAACACAGACTATAACATGGTCACTAGTACTAGAATTATTAATGAGTGACTTTCCTACAGAGAACAATGGGAATTTAATGGCTACTTGTTTTTAAAGTTAAAATGATTCAGATCTTTAGCTATTTAAGAGTGATTAAAAAACACACATGTAAAAAAGAACTACATGATTTGAAGATCCATCAGTGGTCCAGATTAACCAAACCCATTATTTTGATTATTTGAGGCCCAAAACAATTCAAGAGCTGCCTTCTGATTTTTAATTGTTTTCTCAAAACCAATCTTGCAATAATACAACATGCACATTCAGGGTATGAATAATGTGTACATTTAGGCAGGACTAAGTTCAGCAAAACTAAACTAATGAGCAGTAGCCACTTCATCCTCATTAAGGTTGCAGTGGGTCCAGAGCTTATCCCAGGAACGCTGGGCACGAGGTGGGATTTCACCCTGAACTGGACACCAGTCCATCGCAGGGCAGCTTGTGTAATAGAACTCGAATTTTGTTATTGACAAAATGTAATTTTCAGCAAAATTATTGTTGAAGTACCCTACTGTAAAAAGGTATTTTTGTAAAACATTATAGAGAGTTTTTTTTTATTACTCATATACTGAAGTCACTGCAGACAAGTATGCCCATCAACTCTCCTTCCATACCTCTGTTAGATGAGCAAGAGCTCTAAGATGGACAGTATGTAGTTCTCCTATGCTATTTAATTTTTTGTAGACTATTTTGAGATGCAAATATACTACACTTGTAGCACACATAAATGTATATTGGGACATTTACTGAGTAGTTTCAGCTTATAACCATAACTTGGAATGAAATTATCATGCCACATTGTGCTGTAGCTGCATTGTAGATGTTGTTGCATGTTTTGTAAGCGTAGATACTGGGCATTTAGCCAAAAAATTATGACACAATCACTACAAAGATGCTAAAACTGATTGATTGCTCATCATGGCTGGGGATTTGTTGTTGGGGATCCATTTCTTAAAGAACAAGGGCTGGCAACAAGTATTCTGCAATCCTGTGTCAGGCGGCAGAGACGGTGACAGTTGCAAGTTAAGAGCAATTATTGTGAACCAGGCAAACAAATCCCAAATGTTAAGCAGAATCAAAGTCAGAGTATAGGCAGAAGTCAAGTAATTTTCAATTAGAGTTAACTGGGCAAAAGACAAAGACATAAACAAAATAACCAGAATCATAACCAGAACCAGAACCAAATAACCATGAAAACTAGTGCAGACTAGCAAGGCTTGGCCTCAGCAGTACAGGACACTGAGCGTATACTTGACAAAGTGCAAAGCTGAAGTGAGTCCTTAAATACTGTGGAGAGTGATTGAGTAATTGAGTGTGTGCAATAAGAATGAAGGCGAATGTGCATTCTTTTCTAATTTACTTACAATTTAATTACGAATTATATTATTGCAACTTATATAAAACAACTTGAATGAAAAGTAGAATATTCGAAATATTTACATGAATTTCAGAGCTTCTTAGTATTTTGTACATCCTCTTTTTGCTTTGATGACAGTGTGCATTCGTGCTGGCGTGGATATACAGTATATATATACACACACATACATAAAATTTTTTAAGCATAAATAAATAGACGCATAAATGCACAAATAACATGACTCAGCATATTAAACCACCCTGACATCGCAGAGGGATAACCAGGGAAGCTGTCCCAGGCTCTGGCTAGGTGACGTATCAGGAATGTAGGCCTACGCTGCATTTGTTCATTAGATAAGTGAATATTTCCACTATGTTTTTAAAAAGGTTTGGTCTTCATTTTCCCGGTAAGAGCTTCTACAAGCTGAACCTTTTTTGGCTAATTACAGACATTTTCTCATAAATAGGGCTATTAGTTAGTTTTAACCAAATAAATCAAGCACACAAAAAGAAAAAAGGAAGAAGGACTGGTTAACTCAAGGAAGTGAGTGCATGGCAAAGTTCTTAAAGCAATATTAAATATCTCATAAGAATTGTAGTTTTGCCTCACATTATACTTTTCCTCTTTAATCCACGCAGTCTGAATATACAGCAACAGTAACTCTGAAAATGTTAAATCATTTCATGGAAATGTCCAAAAATTTCCACATCATGTCCAAACATTTCCAACTCAACATTCACCATTTGTCAGCCTTAATATTACCGTGTCCTTGGCCTTGCATCTTAAAGGAAAATTTTGTGTATGAAATAATCATTCACTCAGTAAGTTCAGATGATTGTTATTTTTCTTTGGAAAGAGGAAGCTTTTATCACTGACACTACACTATATAAGCATCACCACTTCCCTCAGTGTGTTACATCAAGCAAGAAGAGACTCCTGATCAGACGTAAGTGGAATTTTGGTGAGATATAACATATAAAATCATATTACATTAAAACAAATCATGCTTTTTTTGCAGTGCATGAAAATTCAGAACTATGGCTCATCAGACTGCCGTGGTGTTACTTCTTATTCTTGGCACAGCAGCAACAGCTTTGGGTAAAAGTCTTAGCGCAATTAAGCAAGATACTTATAACTAAAAATGAAACATTTGGGGATGTTTTATGTGGTAGTGTAGTTATAATACAGCTGTTTGGTTTCTTTTTGCTTTAACAAAATATCATATTATTAGTGAAAATATGACTTGGTTCCTATTTTGTGATTGTAGCCAAATTGCTGTGATCTCTTAATGCTTTATGAACATAATCAAAATCCATCATCTGTACGTATAAGAAATGTAGAGAAAATAATTTACAAAAAATGATGACCTTTACCCATTTTCCTTTTAAGCCAATGTGGTGAATCATCCACCAGGTAAAATTAAAATTAAAGGCTTGAAAATCATCAGTAGATTAGTAATTGTGACCACCAGCACTAACATTTCTGTCTTCTTCCGGTTTCTATCACCTGATTTTGATAAGATCGTGAAAGGTAATTAAAATACCTGCACAGATTAGCATGCTATTAAGAATCCCTCATTAGTACCTTCTTCACTGATTTTTTTTTTTTTAATTTTAAACTGATTATTTCCTATTACAGAAGTTAGAAACATACAAAGCCACTGATGTATCATTGTGGTTATTTTTAATAAGGTGTGACTACAGATTCCTATATTGATGCCACAAATTAATATATTAAGACCATGGTTTAACGAATAAAGGCCACACGTTAATTTACTGCACCAAAAAATTAGGACAAAAGTTAATAGAAAAAGGCTGGAATCTAAGTATTTCATGGCTGCAAATTATGTTGACACCTGACCATCACACCCATCTGCTTTTTGAACAACCCATTCCAGATTTAGTCCCCCTTAGTTGATATAATATCCTCCACTCTTCTAGGAAGGCTTTCCACTAGATTTTGGAGCGTGTCTGTGGGGGTTTATTCATTCAGCCTCAACAGTATTAGTGAGGTCAGTCACTGATGTCAGGCAAAGAGGCCTGGCACATAGTCGGTATTCCAATTCATTCCAAAAGTGTTCAGAGGCGTTGAGGTCAGGGCTCTGTGCAGGCCTCTTGAGTTCTTCCACTCCATTCTTAGTTCAAGTGAAGGGAAATTGTAACGCTACAGCATACAAAGGCATTCTATACAATTCTGTACTTCCAACTTTGTGGCAACAGTTTGGGGAAGGACCACATATGGGTGTGATGGTCATGTGTCCACAAACTTTGACCATATAGTGTAGATCTCTAGAACTCTTGGCCTCAATATATAATTACTGAATTCTAAACATAGGCTTTTATTAATTGTATATATTTTTATCATTAATAATGCAGCTGAAAGTGAAGGATACAGACAGTGTGAATTTGGCTGGAAGTACTATGACGGACGTTGCTTCATATATAAGGGCACTGCTATGGACTGGGCTTCTGCTGAGGTTAAATTCATTTCGATTGTATTTACATTTGCTGTCTTAATAGAAGAGTAGGAAATTTAATGAAAGGCTTATTTATTAGCATATCAGTCGTGGAATGGGTTTGAAACATGCAGTTAAATGTGATATTAGCAAAAGGCTGTGAACAGTAATAGCACAGGACAGAGAATTAAGTTCTTTTTATTAAAATGGAGACGAATAATTTAATGTCTTGGTCTATATGTACTTGCTTAGACAGTTTTATATATACTGAACATTTTAAATTATAAAATTAAAATTATTTATGAGATTTATACAGTGCCAGGGAGGCTTCTTTACAATATGCATAATTGTGCATAATAACTGCAGTTAATGAACATGCAATGATGCTACAGCTCTTTATCTCCTTCTAGAAACACTGTCTGAATCTCGGTGCACATTTGATCTCAATACACAGCGAAAATGAATATCAGCTGATTAAGGCTCTTATCCGTGCTCATGACGCCGAGGAGAATCCAACATGGATCGGCCTCACTGGCTGTCAGAAGGTTAGCGAATAATAAAAACACTTCCTGACTGAGCTCAGTCAAATATGTAAGCAGGGAATCGTATAACTGTATAGTGCATGATTTATTAACTTAAACATGGGTAAATAAAGAAACTTAAAATTTTAATTGAATGTTACACCCTGTGATGGATTTTCCACTGTTCATCCTTTCAGAGGAATAACTTCTTTTGGTCTGATGGCACCAAATTAACTTTCACCAAGTGGAATCCAGGTGAACCAAATTTTCAGTACGGAGAGTGCTGTGTGCATATGAACTGGTCTGGTGAGTAGAATCTACCTTATGTAGCTGAGTTTAGAGTCTATCATTTATATCTTTGGTTTAGTGATTCATTTTTGATTCGGTTGTCATGCAATGTATAAGGCTATATTTGTTCTTTGTCTGCAGGCAGTAAGAACTGGAATGACATTCCATGCGATCGGACCTATCCCTTTGTGTGTGCCATGAGTGTTAACTGAAATGCTCCCAGCCTCACCTCACCAACTATAATACAATGTTGGAAATTTTTTCCTTGTCACTGATGAATTTACAAAAAAACCTGCAGCAACTTATCATAATTACAGCAATAAAAAATCTAAAAAAAAAAAATAATAAATTTATTTCATTAACGATTATCATTTTTTGTGTCGTTCTTAAATACACTCTCAGAAAAATAAACCCATCTAGCACATGCACTGATCATGCACATAAAAAAACACAATAAATGGCTTCCTCTTCAGGAAAAGTTCCAAAACGAATACTTTCATCACAACCATCCAAAGAACCCTTAAGGCAGTGGTTCTTAAAGTGGGTTCTGGGGACACCAGGGGTCTGAGAACTATAATATTTGGAAATCACCATGTCTCTGAGCAGTAAAGCTAGATGACAATAACATGACCAACATTTCACCAGCATTTTTTTCTCAGGTAGATGACACACTTGCTTTGATTACCTTGTTTCTACAGCTCTTTCATTTTGTTCATTGTGTCCCCAGATACACTCATTGTCCACATTACTAGGAACACCTGTACACCTGCACATTCATGCAGTTATCTAATCAGCCAATCATGTGGCAGCAGCGCAATGCAAAAAAACAAACAAACAAACAAACAAAAAACATGCAGATACAGGTCAAGAGCTTCAGTTAATGTTCACATCAAACATCAGAATGAAGATTCTGTGTGATCTCTTTGGCTTTGATTGTGGCATGGTTGTTGGTACCAGATGGGCTGGTTTGATTATTTCAGAAACTGCTGATCTCCTGTGATTTTTACACACAACAGTCTCTAGTGTTTACACAGAATGGTGCGAAGATAAAAAACTACAGATAAAATTGCTGATTACCAGAAAAAAAGAACAGTTACAATAGAATTAATGAATGACATCAAAAAAAGTCTAAAATTTAAAAGCAGAATTTTAAGGTCAGCATATGCATTCTCTTTAATTGATCAATTTGTATAAGCAGTAAAAAAAAAAGGCACAGCTCTATCCATTAATACCAGCACAGTTTGTATGATGAGAAGACATTTTAATGTAATTGGGCATTGGCTAATTATAAGTGTCATGGTTACGCCGACTTTGACGCAGGACTACGATTCCCATCAGCCGCTGCACCTCACCGGATCACGTCACGTGAATGTTTGCACCTGATTCACATTTTGGTTTAATGAGTACTTGTATTTAAGTCACGTCTTGCACAGCACACATTGTATAGCCTTTATCTTTTGTCCTTGATTGTTTGTCATGTTTCGGTCTATAGTCCATGTATGCCTTTTGTCTTGAAACCATAGCTAATGTTTTGGTGTCTATGTTTGCGCTGTCTGTATTGTTTGTTTTTCATTAAAATAAAAATCTGCACTTGCATCTGCCTCCTCTACAATATCCTGATGTGACAGTATGACTGAGGTAAGTGGTGGTGATTGACACTTGTGACCACCAATTAGTGACGAGTGCTTCCTATTTTAGAGCAGGTTCGTTGTAGCCTGTGATGCGTCACGTCCGGATCCTCCCCGTTCTGTTTATTGACGATGGTTTCACGTAAGTGCTGTTAGCATGTAGCAGCTCGCTGACCCTTCCAATTACTGTTTATGTGGCATTAATGATTCGTTTGTTGCACCCTAGCTTGTCTTTTCATCTGTGCGTGTCTCCTTCGGTTGTTTCAAGTATTGGATTTGATGACTGCCCTCCTTTCCGGTAGGTGAGTTAAAGCTGTTTTGTAGCAAACAGATCTAGCTTCGCTTGGGGCTTGACAGTTTGGCGGTTGGTTTGAGTAATGTGCAGTTCCCTGTACTTTAGTTTAGCAGCGGGTTATATGAAGGCTGTGTATCCTGGCCTGTGAACAGATCATAAAGCACATTTGTCCTCGTTGGTAAGTGTCTTGCATGTGGTTACGAGTGGGGTATTTTAGTGGGTGATCATGTAATTAGTAACACCTGTTTTGTTATTCGTATTTGCCGCAGGATTCTCCCTTTCGTTCTGGGAGATTATTGTTGCCACGCTGTCGTTTTTGCTGCCGCGCTGCAAGAACGCTGTTACCTCGCAACTAATAAAAGGGGATTGCTGCTGCTGTCTGGTTTCTGTTTATTTTTAGTTTATTTAATTTATTTGTTTTATCTCGGGGCGGAGGATTGTCTATTTGATTATTGGAGCTGGCGTACAGACTACGTGGCCGCTCCGTACGAGTCCTGTTTTCCTCATAGTTTGAATTGAGTTTGTTTTTTTTTTTTTTCTTTTTTTGAATATTTGTATTTGTATATTGTAATTTCATTTGACTGATTTCTGTTATAAGATTTATTTAGTTTGTTTTTGATTTTCTTTCAGGAGCTGGGGTTCCACGGGTGGTGGTGGCTGCGTCAACATTTGCCGTGTGACACACTTGAAGTGTTTGGGTGTGTGATGAGTGCACGGTGGGGTGTGTGGAAGTGTGTTTTTTGGATAAATAGGCCTGGTGATCACTCCTGTGGGTAACCTCAGCCCTGTAGGTTGGTCTGTCTTTGTTTATTGGACTGTTATTTGAGAGTGAGCTGCTAGGAGTGGCCCCTTATCATTGTGATTATTTTAAGCAATTTTTCTATCTTGTTGAATTCATTGTGAATAAATTGTGTTTTTATACGATCCCTACGTTTCCTGCCTACCTTTTTTTTTTTTTTTTTTTTTTTTTTTTTTTTTTTTTTAAATGGGAGAAGCGAACCTGTGTGACCTAATAATAATCTTTAGGGTTAAGTAGATGAACTTGGGCTTGTTAAAACCTGTACTGCACTCACTCTGCCACACTGACAATAAGCCATTGTGCCATAAACTTATGACAAGGGAGTCCAAACTACGGACTGCTGCCATTTTTTTTGTCAGAGGTATTTTGGAAGTAAAATTAAAACTGCCAGACTACTAAGAAAGCTTGAATGCTAGTTTGAGTGCTCTCATGTAAAAATGAATGTGAATTTATGCCTGTATTATTTTTGCCAAGCTACTGGCAGCAGCAAAGACATGAAAAATAGAAAGCAAATGCAAAAGATTTCAGGTGCACTGGCAAAATGGATAGTTTCAGAGCAAATTTTCTATAGTTTTTCAGCAATCAGTGGCTGTAATAAAAGGATTAGTGTTAAGAGACAGAAAATAAAAAATTTTTCAAGTAGTATACTGGTGCTGAATGAGGAAAAAAGAAGATGAAATAACTGGCAGCTAGCCTGTTAGCTCAACATAACCAGATTTTTTATTTTTTTTGCTAACCAAGTGCAAGATCATGCTATAAGGGCTAGCTGGTTACTAGCAGCCCAGCATGGAAAAACCTTTTGCAGAGTGTGACTCTGTATGCACAAGTGCCTCAAGAAACTTGTTACTATAATGTGCCCAGAAAAGATGCAAGAATTTAACATTAAAGATTTCAATGATTTGTCAACCAACCTAAAGCAGCAAGTATCAGGTAAAGCATGTACCTAGATTTTCATTCAGTTGTGTGTGATGAAAGCACTGATGCTACAGACATGGCTCAGCTGTTAATTTTTAACTCCACATATATGTGATCAAACATTTTTTATGTCTTAATAAAAGACAGAAATCTAATAGGTCATGGTGAGGAAGCCAGTCCGTATTTGATAAAACACCCCACAGTTGATGCTCCATCCATGCTTAATGCTAATCATGTGTCATTTTCATGGGGCATGTATCAAATGTGTCACACCTTTTTAATCAGTCTCCTACCTACAATTAATGTGTTTGATTACGTCCTGGCTTCTCCCTCATGGCTTACAAATGATTGCGCATAAACTCATTACGTACCTGTTTGTACGTTCTACTGTAAAGAGCCATGGCGCAAATTACATGATGCTCTCTCTCTCGGACCTGTACCTCATGCCCCTATGCACACAGCATGCAGCTAACCTCCTGTCTCTTCACTTGTTGCTATCTATGAATCTCATTTCAGTTAGTCTTAGTCATCTTACCAACAGATCATTTCAGTTATCTGCGTCACAGGAAACATCTGTCCAGTTTTATACCTGCAGTAACAGAAGTTTTTTGCAATCTGCCTCTTTAAAACGTTCTGATAACACAGACTATAACATGGTCACTAGTATAGAATTAGAGTACAGAGAACAATGGGAATTTAATGGCTACTTGTTTTTAAAGTTAAAATGATTCAGATCTTTAGCTATTTAAGGGTGATTAAAAAACACACGTAAAAAAGAACTACATGATTTGAAGATTCATCAGTGGTTCATATTAACCAAACCCATTATTTTGATTATTTGAGGCCCAAAACAATTCCAGAGCCGCTTTCTGATTTTTAACTGTTTTCTCAAAACCAGTCTTGCAATAATACAGCATGCACATTCAGAGTATGAATAATGTGTACGTTTAGGCAGGACTAAGTTCAGCAAAACTAAACTGAACATAACTTGGAATGAAATTATCATGCCAGGTTGTGCTTTAGCTGCATTGTAGCTGTTGTTGCATGTTTTGTAAGCAGAAATAATGGGCATTTAGCCAAAAAGCTATGACACAATCCCCGCAAAGTGAATTGCTGTGAAATCTTAATGCTTTTTGAACAGTAAAATCTGCCAGCTGTACGTTTAAGAAATAGATGTGTCATGGTTACACCAACATTGGCGCATGACTATCAGCCACTGCACCCCACTGGAGCACGTCACATGACCACCTGCACCTGCATCACTGTTAATGAGCACTAGTGTATAAGTCACTTCTTGCACTTCACATTTGTCTTGCTTTTGTCTTATGTTGTTATCTTTAGTTTATGTTCCTTAGTCCTTGTATTTCTGCCTCAAGTTCATAGTTCATGTTTTGTGTGTCTAGTATACTACGTTTTGATTGTATGTTCATTTTCATTAAACTTTAATCTGCTCTTGCATCTGTCTTCGCCTCTGTTACATGACAGAAAGCAAGACTTACACATGGAGTCCAAGAGTAGCTCCTGGATAGGAACCATTTGAGGTGGGAGCAAGAGGGGAAGGAAGCTTGAGTCAGGGCCAATAAGCAATGGCTCGGTGCCATGCGCCCCCTCCGGAATTTTTGTGGCGGGGGGGGCTCCTGGCCTGACCTGACCTAATCTGACCTGACCAAGACCATATCCCACCCTCCCTGCCCCACTTCAGACACCACTCTGCTTCCTTGCCCAGCTGAGGACGTTGATCTACTTTCCTGTTGGGTTGAGGACATCGTTATGCCTCCTTGCTTCACCTCCGCAGAGGTGAAACCTCTGGCAGGTGCTGATTTAAAAGATTGTGAAAGATAAATAAAATACCTGCACAGATCAACAACATGATTTTAGGAATTCCTATTACAGTTTTTACTTTTTTTTATTCCGCCTCACTGAGGTGACATGGTGGTTATTTTTTAATAAGGTGTGACATCAAATATGTTTTGGTACCACATGTTAATACACTATATGGCAAATAGTTTGTGGATACCTGACCATCACACCAGTATGTGGTTCTTCCCCAAACTGTTTCCACGAAGTTGGAAGCATTCAATTGTATAGAATGTCTTTGTATACTGTAGCATTTATCTTTCCCTTCACAGGACCTAAGAGCCCAAAACGTGTTCCAGCATGACAACGCACAAAGTGAGCTCCATGAAGACATGGTTTGCCAAAGATGAAGTGGGAAAAATTCAAGTGGCCTGCAGAGAACCCTGACCTCAACACCACTGAACACCTTTGGGATGAACTGGAACACTGACTGCACCCCAAGGCCTCCTCACCCAACATCAGTGCCTGACCTCACTAATGCTCTTGTGGCTAAATGGACAAATCCCCACAGACACGCTCCAAAATCTAGTGGAAAGCCTTCCCAGAAGAGTGAAGGTTATTATAACAGCAAAGGGGGAATAAATCTGGAATGGGATGTTCAAAAAGCAGATGAGTGTGATCGTCAGGTGTCCACAAACCTTTGGCCATATAGTGTATATTCTGGCCACAAGTTAGTATATTGAGTCCAAGAATTAATACTTCAAGGTCTCATACTAAACATCTCATGGCCATAAGTTACTACGATGATATACACAATACCAAACTTGATCTCACGATTCAATGTGTTGTGTGAACCTCATATTTAATAATTGGCCTCCAGTTAATTATTTGGCAGAACAAGCAAAAAAATTCTACTCATTTTAAGAATGCCCCTTAAAGAGACACAGGTAAATGGTGGATCTGTTTCGCAATGCCACTGACATTATACACTCCAGTATGCTTCATTTCAAGAAGTAAAGTGTATTATCATTTGTTACTTCTATGCTTAGCATTTCTGCAGCCACAATATTCTAATTCACTTGTTTACTCTGTCTTTGTGTCTCACTCATTTTAAAATAGATGCCATTAGATAAATAAATTGTGGCCAAGAAATAAACCTCCAGAAACATGTGGCCTCAATATTTTAATTCATGGCCACACCTTATTAAATAAATAATCACCATCCTACCTCAGCAAATCTGTCTAAAATCATTTTTTTTTTACTTTTTTGTTTTTATTACCAAAGAGTCAGCTGGATACTGTCAAGCAAAAAGCAAATGTCTCTAAATGCTGTCCATTTGGCTGGGTGTACTATGGTGGACATTGCTTCATGTATCAGGCCTCCAGCATGGACTGGGCTTCAGCTGAGGTTCAATTAAATTTATTTCAACTGTATTTACTGTATTTTGCTGTCTTTAATACCATTAACTTCTTATTATAATTTTTTTAGGGCTTTTAGCCTATTTTACTAAACCCTTGAATTTAATGGGTTTAATCTAAACCTCTTACAAACAAGTAAACCTATAAAGAAAGACAATTTTTTTAAAAAAAAAAAGGTGGTCTGGGAGTAGGAATAAAAAGTTGTATGGCTTTAACATTACTGTACATGTAATCCTAATATTTAAACAATTAACTCATCATCTATATTTAGTGGGGTCAGCTGAATTTTTTTAAAAATAAGATAACACTTTACTGATCCCAAGAGGAAATTAGAGCATTTCAGGAGCATACATAGAAGACAAGGCAAAAAATACACATAAAAAATAAAGTAAGAATAAAATAAAGATAAAATAGGATAAAGTATAATAAATATTGAAAATGTAAAAAAAAAAAATAAAATGTAAAAGTAAAAATATAAAAATATATGTGCCAATCATAGATATAATATAAATAGTAAACCTATATAGTATGTATCATTGTGATGGCAGGTCTCCACCCCTGGTACATGGATCACTGCCCGCTCCTTGCACAACTGCTGCCCGGGTGCTAAAGAGACAGCATCACTTCAGCACCACTGGTGTGGAAGAGTCAAGAGGGCATGGCTGTAAGGTGGGGCAGCAGAACAAAGCACGGCTGGTAGCCAATAAAGACAGCGGCAGCTCCTCAACCTCATGCAGAAGCCTAGAGGCTGTGATAGGGTGCTGCGACAGAGGGGTCTTGTACTCATATATGAAGTTTGACTTGTCTTTCTTTTCTCACAGAAACAGATGACAGCGCTGAAGATGCCACTCCACCTCTGCTGCCGCCAGTCATTGCCTGACACCCACACCGCCACGCCACGATGACAGCAGGCTCTCCAGCCAAATTCCTGACTGCGGCCCATGACCCAGAAGGCCAGCCACCCTCACTCTTCCTCCACCAGCACCACCATTCCCCCTCATCTCTCCACTGAATCAATAAACTCACATGTGTTTGCACTAACCCTGCCTGTTCTGTGTCTGTGTCCTGCCTGCCATAGCTGCAAGATGCTGCACTGGTGCAGAATGCGGGCAAGAATGCAGACCAGACCCCCGTCATGGACCCCGTGCTGAGACACCTGCTGGAGACCAGCCTCCAGCAACAGGCAGTGACCCAGGAGTTGGCACAGGGGTTCCGCACTGCCACAGAGGGACTGCTAACCCTCTGCCGGCAGAGCACTGTTGCTGCCGCCGCCGCCAGGCCTTGACCCCCCTGGCCCCCCAGGATGTCCAACACCTGCTCTCCAAAATGATGGCGGAGGATGTTAAAGAGGCCTACCTCCACACCTTTTAACAGGTTGCCACCCACAAGGGATGGCATAAAAGGGACTAGGCCCAAACCCTCATGCCATTTCTCTCTGGGGAGGCCCAGCTGGCCTACTATGCCCTTGCGCCAAGGGAGGCCACAGACTACGACAGCCTCGAAGAGGAAATCCTGCCGCAATGTGGTCTACCCCCCTCTAATGTGGCGTCAGAGTTCCACAAGTGGGCCTATAAGCCCGGAACCACCCCCAGGGCCCAGATGGATGCCATGCTCTGACTATAGTGGCTACAACCCGACTTCACCTTGACAGACGTTGTTGAAAGAGTCGCCATGGACCAGTTCCTAAGGACTCTGCTGCCCGAAGATCGCAAGAGCCCCCGATGACCCCAGAGAGATGGTTGAAGCACTGGAGTGCACCCTGGCCACCCTGGCAATTGGCTGTTGGGAGAGTGGGAAGAAGAGGGGAGAAGACAGCACACCCATCCCAGCCCTCCTCGATTCAGGGAATATGGTCACGCTTGCCCAGCCGGCATCCCTGCCCTGCACAGCCAAGGCTTGCATGTGCATGGAGACGTCAGGGAGGTCCCCACTACTGAGGTCCGGGTTCGGGTACTGTCAAGGTGAGTGGCCGTTGCTGGTGGGGCTTGCACCAGAACTTCCGGTGCCACTACTCCTGAGACGAGACTGACCAGTGTTTCCAGTGGTCCCACCTGCTCGCACCAAGATGGCCAGATCCAGCTGCCTAGAGGAAATGACCACTGCAGAGCTTGCCCCAGGTTCAGGCCGTCTACCTGTCCCAGGAGGAAAACGATGCCGATGCAGGAGCGGCAGGTGAGCCTCACATTAGCACTAACCCTTTTTCCTCTGTTTTCCACCAGGTCACACATGAGGGCAACTGCAAACATGAGCAGAAAGAAGATAACAGCCTGAAGTACTACAAGTAAAGGGCGAGAACCAAAGACCCAACCTGTTGCTACCCACATCCTACTTCCTAGTCAGAGACAGCCTCCTCTACTATCACACTGAAAGCCTGCAATCTCCTAGTGGTGCTGTGCTCCAAGGTGAACATAGTGATGCACCTGGCCCACTCACACCCCTTGGGCGGTCACCTGGGGACCCGCAACACACTGGTGAAAGTCAGAGGCTGCTTTCATTGGCCAGGTATGGAGGCCGAGGTACGAAAGGTCTGCCAGGGATGCCTCCAGTGTCACCGCACCTTGCTCAGGAAGTCCACATGTTCTCGCCAACCCCAGGGATGACACACCTGGTCCAGTATGAGATAAAGACCCCTCCAGGAGTAGTGGACCAACAGCGGCCCTACTGTGTCCCTGAGGCCTGAGGCAAGGCCATCGAGGAGGAAGTTAGCCAGTTGCTAAGGGACGGCATCATCTGCCAGCCCTTGGTCCAGAACCATTGTGGTGGTCCTGAAGCCTGACGGAACCCTCAGGCATTGTAATGACTTCTGGAGGGTCAACCAGGTGTCAGATTTTGACAGCCATCCCCTCCATTGTGTGGATGACCTGGTGGAGCTCCTAGGGAGGGCCCATTTCATCTTCACCATGGAACTCACAAAGGGATATTTGCAGGTAGCCCTGGCTCCAAACGTAAAATGATATTCAGCACCACTAGCTGCCACTGGTAGTACAGGGTCCTCACTTTCAGGCTCCCCTGAAACAGGGGCCCCCGCAACGTTCCAGCACCTTATGGATCTCATTCTATGCCCTATCTGGACGATGTCATAATTCTCTCCACCACCTGGTCAGACAACCTCAGGGAGGTCCTGGGTGAGCTCCAGAAGGCCGGGCTGATGGTGAACCCATGAAAGTGTCATCTGGGGCTGACCGAGGTAAAGTACCTGGGGTACCACATTAGCCAGGGACTACTGAAACCACAGGAGAAGAAGATAGAAGTGGTAAAAGTGTGCCCACAGCCCACGACAAAGTGACAGGTATGTGCCTTCATGGGGTTGGCAGGGTATTACTGAAGATTTGTGCCTAACTTCTCTTCTCTAGCCTCTCCCCCGCCCAGCTCTAGCCTGGAAAGGCCAACCGGATTGAGTACACTGGTCACCTGAAGCAGTCCTAAAACAAGCCCTCAACAGGTCGCCAGTCCTCAGAAACCCTGACTTTAACCGGCCCTTAGTAGTCCACACCAAAGCCTCTGAGGCTGGTCTGGGCGCCATGCTCTCCCAACACTTTGACAGTGAGGAACATGTGGTATTGTCGAAAGCTGACCCCTGCCGAAAGGCGATATGCCACCATCAAACGAGATGCCCTGGCCACTATGTGGGCTCGTGAACTGAGCAATTACCTCGCCGTCCAACACTTCTCCCTGGTCACAGACCACGCCCCACTACAGTTGATGGCTAAAGCCAAGGAGACCAACGCTCGGGTAACTCAGGCCCACCACGGCGATGCCGATGGCCTTTCCCAGAGGTACAGCTTCAGGACACAAACATCGCTGGCAGTACGCTAGGAACTCGGAGGGGAGGTTGGGGGGGTTACTGTGATGGCGGGCCTCCAGCCCTGGCAAATGGAACACTGCATGCTCTTTATGCAATTGCTGCCCGGGACAGCGCCACTTCAGCACTGTTGTTGTGGAAAGCACGATAGCACATGGCTGTAAAGTGCAGCAGCAGAACAAAGCACGGCTGGAAACTAATAAAGACAGCAGCAGCTCCTCACTTTCATGCTGAAGCCTAGATGCTGTAATAGGGCGTGGCGGACAGAGAGAGGTGAGGGGGTGTTGTACTCATATGGAAAGTTTAACTTGTTTTTCTTTTCTCAAAGAAAAAGGTGACAGCGCTGAAGACGCCACTCCCCCTCTGCACCACGCAGCAAGTCTGCGACCTCCTCACTTCTGGGACGCCTCCTGACTTCGCGTTGCCACCATTTATTGCCTGACAGCGGCTCTCCAGACAAATTCCTGACTGCGGCCCATGACCCAGAAAGCCAGCCACCCTCACTCTTCCTCCACCAGCACTGCCATTCCTCCTCACCCCTCCACTGAATCAATAAACTCATATGTGTTTGCACTATCTCTGCCTGTTCTGTTTCTGTGTTCTGCCTGCCACAGGTGCGAGACACTACAATCATATACATCTATAGCTATGCTAAGGTGCAAGAAGTACAGTATATTGTATTGCAGTTTTAGACAGTATTATAGTTATGTATAAAGTATTATCCACAGATCATGTAGTTATCCACAGATGAGGTAGTTAAAGTGCAGATAATGCATAGATGTACAATGATGCATGAATAAAAAGATGGATTAAAGTGCAGAGTTGTACAGTCTGATGGCTGCAGGGAGAAATGACCTGTGAAAGTGCTCCTTCCTGCAGCAGGGCAGGTGCACTCTGCCGCTCAGTGTACTTCTCTGTCCCTGTAGTGTTTTATGGAGTGGGTGGGAGGGGTTCTTCTTGAACACTGACAACTTTTCCAGCATCCTCCTCTTGGCCACCATCTCCAGTGTATCCAGTTTAGCCCCCAGGACTGAGCCGGCCTTTCTAATGTTCTTGTTTAGTCTGTTAGTGTTCTTTGCCGAAATGCTGCTGCAACAGCACAAAGCATCATATAAGATGGCTCTGGACACCACCAACTCAGAAAGTTCTCAGCAGCCGGTCATTCACACCAAAAGACCTCAGCCTCCTCAGGAAGTAGAGTTGGCTCTGGCCCTTCTTCAAAGTTCAAAGTTCAAAGTTTAAAGCGTTTATTGTCATGTGCACAGTGAGGAAAGCAAGTTTCCCTGTACAATGAAATTTTTCTTTGCTGTCCACATTGATGCCAGGACAAGTGCAAAGTGTAAAAATAAAGTTTCAGAGGTAGAAATATAGATTATGTATATAGAAATATAGACTATGTACATCTGTATGTGTGAGTGTGCAATATTGACTTGTGCAAAACAGCAGTAAAGTAACATGTGCAATGTTGAATTGTGCAAAACAGTATTATAGACAGTAATGTGTTCCCATGTAGCAGTAATATGTAGTATATCTCTATGTGCAATATCAACTTATGTACAAAACAATAGTACAGTAACCTGTAGCAAATTGAGTGCAACTACACAATAATAATAGCAGCTGTCACATTTAACAATGTGCAAAACAAGATGAAGCTTCTCGATAAGAAGATAGCAGCAGTAACATTTACAAATGTGCAAATTCAGCTGTAGCAGTTCAGTCCATCTATTCTATGAGATATGTGAGACTAGTCTGTGTCCACTGGCTACCCATTTAAAAGTCTAATGGCTGAGGGGAAGAAGGAGTTCCTTAGTCTGGAGGTTCTGCATTTCACACTCCTGTACCTCCGTCCTGAGGGTAGGAGTGTGAACAGTCCGTGTTGTGGGTGGGTTGGGTCCTTAAGGATGGAGGCAGCTCTCCTGTGGACTCTGCAGTGATAAACGGTCTGCAGAGAGGGCAGTGGAGTCCTGATGATCTTCTCAGCAGTCTTCACCACTTTCTGCAGACATTTGCGGTCCCTAACTGTAGTACTGCCATACCACACAGTGATGCAGCTGGTCAAGACGCTCTCAACAACACAGCTGTAGAAGTTGTTGAGGATCTTAGGTGACATGCCAAACTTCCTGAGCCTCCTTAGGAAGTACAGCCGCTGTTGTGCTTTCTTAACCAGCTGGGTGGTGTTGAGTGTCCAGGTGAGGTCCTCGCTGATGTGGACCCCCAAATATTTAAAGCTGCTCACCCTCTCCACTTCAAGCTCTCGGATAAACAGTGGCTGATGCGTTCTCCTCTCTTTCTTCATGTCCACTATCATCTCCTTTGTCTTGTCCATGTTGAGGGTGAGGTTGTTGTCCTCACACCATGTCACAAGACTGGCCACCTCCCTTCTGTAGGCTGCTTCATCTCCGCCAGTGATCCGTCCTATCACAGTGGTGTCGTCAGCGAACTTCACGATGATATTTTCCTTGTGGGAGGCGACACAGTCGTGTGTGAACAGTGTGTAGAGGATGGGACTGAGAACACACCCCTGTGGGGTGCCAATGTTTGTAATGATGGTGTCTGAGGTCCTCTTTCCAATCCTGACAGACTGTTGTCTACCAGTAAGGAAATCTAGGAGCTAGTCGCAGAGTGTGGGGTGTAGTCCAAGTGCAAACAGTGGGTGAGTTTATGGGGGATGACCATGTTGAAGGCAGAACTGTAGTCGATAAAGAGCATCCTGATGTAGGTGTCCTTATCTTCCGGGTGAGAGAGGGAAATATGGAGGGCAGCAGCAATGGCGTCTGAGATGGACCTGTTGGTGCTCTGAATGTGGTTCAGCACCACTCTCTCAAAACACTGCATAATGATTGGAGTGAGTGCTACTGGCCTGTAGTCATTCAGACAGGTTGGGTGGCTCTTCTTGGGAAGGGGGATGATGGTTGTGGTTTTGAAGCAGGTTGGGACGGTCCTTTGACTGAGGGAGAGGTTAAAGATGGAAGTGAGAACATCAGCCAGTTCTGTAGCACAAGCTCTGAGGGCCCGCCCAGGGATGTGGTCTGGCCCTGCTGCAGGGGTTGATCTTCCTCAGTGCCTTGTGTACCACAGCTGATGAGACAGTAGGAGGGGGGATTGGGTGGTCCGAGTGTGTGTGTGTCCTCTCTGTGTCGACGCTGGAGGTCTCGAAGCGGGCATAGAAAGTGTTGAGGTCATCTGACAGGCTGTCTGAAAGGCTGATAGTAGTGTTCGTGGTGGTCTTGTAGCCTGTGATGTGCTGCAGGCCTTTCCACATCCTTCCGGTGTCGGCAGTAGAGTAGAAGCTGTCCAGCTTCTCTCTGTACTGTCTTTTAGCCGCTGTAATGGCTCTTCTCAGTCCGTACTTTGCAGCTTTGTACTCATTGCCTGATGTAAATGCAAGAGATCGAGCACGCAGCATGTGGCGTACCTGACTGTTTATCCAGGGCTTCTGATTGGGGAACTTCCTGACTTGTATGGTGGGTACGATGTTATCAACACAAGTGCTAATGTACCCAGTCACATACTCAGCATAATCCTGTATGCTGACAGAAGAGTCCTCCAGAGTGGCTGCAGCTTTAAACACATCCCAGTCTGTCAGGGCAAAGCAGTCCTGCATGATGCCCTCGGTCTCTGGGGTCCAGAGCTTAACTGCACTGATTAAAGTCGCCAGCAGCGATAAAAACAGCATCAGGATGAGCCGTCTCTAGTGCGCTGAAAACGTCGTGGAGCTTGCTGAGCGCGGCTGTGGAGTTGGCTCGTGGAGGGATGTAAACAGCGGCTATAAACACAGCAGTGAATTCCCTTGGTAGATAATAGGGACGGCATTTCAACAATAAAAACTCCACATCTGGCGAGCAGTGCTTATAAACAGTCTGTATGTCTCCACACCACGAGTTGTTGATAAACACACACACCTCCCCCTTTAGCCTTACCGGAGGCTGCGGTCCAGTCTCCTCGGTGTAAGGAGTGAGACTGTAGCTGAACAGAGGATTCCGGTACTTTCTCTGAGAGCCAGGTCTCGGTAAAAATCAGAGCGCAGCATTCTCTTACTTCCCGTTGTGATGTGATCCTTGCTCTCAGCTCGTCCAGTTTGTTTTCCAGAGACCGCACGTTAGCTAACAAGAGGCTGGGTAGCGGTGGTCTGCTAGCACAGGCCTTTAGCCTAGCATGAAGCCCTCCCCTCTTGCCTCGCTTGCGTCGCCTTCTCCGGAGCACTCTCCTCGGGTCAGCTACCTCGCTCGAGCTCAGTGCTTCAAGGCCTTCCTGGGGATGGTGGCGGTGGCTGGGGGAGCGGATAATGAGTTGTAGTTCCGGAGGTATAAAACAGGTAAATTCAAAATGGTTGGCTGAATTGGCGATGTCCAGCAATGCCTGTCTGTTGTATGTTAGCAGTGCATTGCATTTGTGCACTGCGGTGAAAACAAGAAACAAACAAAAAAGAAGAAAAAACTGGCATTCGAGTGGGGAGCGAGCAAACTCGTCTGCCTCGGGGGGCGCCATTAAGGAGCTCATACTTGTACAGCCTGTCCACGTTCACTTCCCATCCCAACTTATCACACAAATAGACACCCAGGTACGTGTAGGAGTTACCTCGATGTTCTCACCCTGGGTGGTGACAGGAGCTGGAGGTGACTTCATCCCAAATCCACCATGAGCTCCTTTCTCTTCCTGGTGTGTATTTAGAGACAGTTGCACTCACACCTGTCCACAAAGCTGTTCACCAGGATCCTGTACTCCTCCTCCCTCCCCTCAATAATAGACAACACAGTAACTGTCATCTGAGAACTTTTGTAGATGATACATCTCAGAATTATACCTGAATTCAGAGGTGTCCAAAGTGAAAAGAAAGGGGAACTGTATAGTCTCCTGGGGAGCACCTGTGCTGCTTACGAACGGCTCTGACACACAGTTCTATAGCCGCACATACTGGGGACTGCTGGTCAGGTTTTTTTTTTTTCAGTGAAAGGGATAAAATTAAAATTACTTATGAAACTAATACGATATGAAATATGAAAATAATATAATAAATTGATCTTCCAGTGACCCTGAGGGTTTTCACAGGCTTTTCCAATTTTCTCAATTTTAGTTGTACTATAGACTATACTACATTGCCCATATGTGTGAATGTGTGTTCATGATGCACTGCAATGGCCCGGTGTTCCATTCAGAATGCATTCCTGCTTTTTGTCCAGTGTTCCCAGAATCCACCATAACCCTGTCCAGGATCACACAGTTACTGAAGATGAATGAATCAATGATTTACTGAACATACAGTGCCAAGGAAGCTTTGATTTAAAACAATATGCAAAATTATTATACCTGAGTTAATGAGCATGGAATCATGCCAAAACTCTTTTTCCTTATCTAGAAACACTGTCTAAATCTTGGTGCACTCTTGGTCTTAATACACAATGAAAATTTATATCAGCTGGTTAAGGCCCTAATTCATGCTCACGACCACAAGGAGAATCCAACATGGCTGGGCCTTTCTAGCTGTCAGAAGGTTAGCTATGAATAAAACACTTCCTGAGGTCAGTCAAATATGTGACAGCATGGCAAGCACCGTATAGTAACTGTATTGTGCATGATTTATTGACTTAAACATGGTCAGATGATCAAACACTCAGAATTTTATCAAATATTAAAATAAGAAGGAGGAGAAAAGGTATGATATGCACAGGGGTGCAGGTTAGCTACAGGTTGCAGGTGAGAGTTTTTCCTAATTGGTAGGAGAAACTTGGCTCCCTTTTCAAGTTTCCATCAAAGTCTTTGGGGCAGGTTTATTGTTTTGTTTTGTTTCTTACATAATTTGTGGTTGTAGTAGTGTTGCACTACTGATTGTTTTGTTTTGTTTTTTTGAAGATTCTACATTGAGCACAGGGAAACTATTTCCTAACTGCCCACATGAGCGGAAAATCCTGTGCTAGTAGTAGTGATGGCAAAATGAACTTTCCCCAAACTCTTCCTAAATAGAGTTGATTAGTCCAAGCATTTCATTCTAGTGGCCTCTGGTGATCAAAAGCATGAAGTGCAAATAGTATTCTACTAAGTGCTAGTTGAGGTTGCAGTGGATTTTCAATATGAATATGATTCATATTCAGTTAACAAGTCTGTGCATTCCAATGCCTTCAGATAGCATAGCAATGTTAATTTTTTTAACCATAAAGGCAAAAAGATAAAACAATGCCCTAATATGATAAAATAGGTTACATCTATTTACAAACCTATATACTAACACACAAATGCTTATTTTGCCTGTAAATCGCAGGGCACCATGCAGACACACATTCATTCACACCTACTGGCCTATTTTGGGAGGTGGGTGGAAACCAGAGAACCCACACAAACACGGTGAGAACACATGTCACCTTACAAAACATCTCTATATCAATAATTCACTCAAACTAATTCTTTGAATGATCCTCCAGGTTTTACATTTCTTTTGAATCAGTTTCTAAAGCAGTCATGAGGCCATGTGCTGAAATGAAGCTTCGTCATAGTGTTACTGATGTGTTAAACCTGTGTCTTTGCTCAGTATCTGTTTTATACAGAAGTGAATCATTTTCTTCTGCTGTGTTCTGTAATCTATAACTGTTAATGTTCATTTGCATCATAGCGTCTTCTTCTTGTTCTTATATTACAATGTTTTATGGTAAGCTATAACTGAACCTTCAATGGAAACAGGGACAATTCTTATTTTGTTCCTTTCTGTGAACAGGGTGGAATCTGGTCCATAATGCATGGAGTCTTCAATAATATTGCCGTGTACTTTTTCTCATATGTTGCTATGGTCACTACATGACCTGGCCTTCAGTAAGTGCAAGTGGATGATGGTGTACATTTCACAAATGTTTTCAGTAGTTTATCGTTATTTTTTCCCCTTGCATGATGGTGTTAGACTCCTCCACTGGTAGCTTGGAATATGACTGGAGATTTCCTGGTTGATTTATGGTATTGTTGGAAGCCATAGTAAACATGAGTTTTTACACTGATTATATTTATTTGATATTTACTTTCTCTCTGCTTCAGGTGTTTTAAATCATTTTGTGAATTCACATCTCTGATTAATTTCTTTCATTCAGATGAAAGGCTTGTGACACATGGCTATTTGTTGTCTTCTATCCTTTCTGGGTCAAATTTCCTGAATGAGATTTCCTCAGGGTGGTGTAGTCACTACTATGATCTTATCCTTCATGCAATGGCCAACAGCCAATATTGCACGTTAATTACACTTAAGAAACATTGGTGTGTCAAAAAATTTCTCCAAATGCCACAGAAGTGATCTTATGCAAGGAATAAACCACAAAGGGGCATGCTATTCTAGGAAAATAATCAATGACAAGGTGGTGTGATGCAGCCAGAGGTGATTATTTTCTAATTACAGAATGCCCCTTTAATGAGCTGGTTAAGGCTCTTATTTGGGCTCATGACCCCAGGAAGGCTCAGATATTGATTGGCTTTCAGAAAGATCACGCTCTCAGAAGGTGAATAATCAGTGGACAGTTTTCCAGTGCCTGCACAGTGATAACTATAATAAAAATGACAATTTTAAAGAAATTGGGATTTTTTTTTAGATATTAGATGAATTTTTTTAAAAATCATCACAGAAAATTAAATCTGAATCAGAATCATTTTATTTGCAATATACATTTACATGAAGGAATTTTTCTTCGTGTTCGGTCACAAAACAACACATTCAACACAGTTTACAACACACACATCACAGTCAACACAACACACAACATTTTAATTACCATCCTAATATCCATATATTGCACCTTAAGCAGAAATTGGTTGACTTAATTGTAATTTCGATTACAGTGGAGGTAGAAATAACAGATGAATGCAGTTCAGTGTGCAGTAAACAGAGTGGTACAATTGTGATATATAATAAATAATAATAGCAATGATATATAGTAATGACAAAAACAGCACACATATCGTTTTCACAAATGCCTTGCATTGAAGCTAAGAAATAATTCATGATTCAATTTGCCAGATGTGTGAAATTTTATTCAAAATCTATAGTTTATTCTGATGGTGTTGTAACTGTCCACTATTTACACTTTCAGCATTTTTGTTGGATTTGGTAGGTAGAATAAGTGTAACAAAAGCCTCTTACTGTATGTTGTGTGTTGTACTAGTATGTTAATACTTATTACCTTTTGAAATAAATCTGTCCATAGTCCAGACAAAAACGCATACACAACAAAAAAATAAATGATAGCTAGTGAGTACTTTCCACTTTACATGCCATTAATAAATGCATACATTTCTAGTACTTAAGTTTATAACTGATTGCACTATAAACAAGAGAAAAGTTGTAAAGTCAGACAACAGGCGTTTCACTTGTGTGTATAGTTAATCATTACAATACAGTATAAAGGTCCATGATGAACCTTATGAGATGCTCAGTGCAGTACATAATCATAAGAGGAAATGTATTTTTAAAAAACCTTTGGCATGGTAAAATAGGCAAATACGTCTGATATGAAGAGTCAGCTGAAGTGTAGATTTCCTTTATGGTTGATAAGAGTAGCAGTTTGAATGTTTGTCTTGGCCAGTGAGACTTTATTAGCAGCATCCTGCCTGAAATTATTGATAGAGGACATGAAAGTGGTACTGTCTGATGATATTTGCTTTCCTTCTGACAGTGTGCAGGTCAGATAGCTTGTATTGGATGGTGCCAGATATTTTATTGTATTATTCAATTCAATTCAATTCAATTCATTTTTATTTGTATAGCGCTTTTTACAAAGGTCATTGTCTCAAAGCAGCTTTGAGTTACTAATGGTCCAGAAGTAACAGTGCCAAAATAATGAGTGTGAATGTTTTTAAAGCCCATGGTTCAAATCCATGTCTTGGGTTGAAACACTCAGATATTATTATTCCAAACAAATCCAAAAAATGGAGAAACTAGAACTAGAAATCAAAGACCAAAGATAGAAATGTTACAGTGCCTTGCATAAGTATTAGGCACCTTTAACTTTTTCCACATGGAATTGAAATGGACATAATTGGGATTTTTGCCATTTCATTTAGACAATATGTGTAACAAGGACTCAAGAAATCCCCCTCCCTGTCAGCAGATGCTGTACTCCTGACTTCTAGCGTGATCTCTGACACTCACGCTCACTATTAGGTCACTTCCTGGTTCTCATGGATTTTTGATCATGGACTTACTGATTCCTAGTGTTTTGTGTAAGTTCTGAGCTGTGCTTTATCTTCTCTATGGTATATGACCCTCGCTATCATGTTATTCTGTCTCTTGGATCTCCATTTGGCCTCAGTAACTGTTCACATTAGTATTTGGGCTTTGGATTGGTTAATCATCTTTGGATTGTGGGCTTTGTGTTTTTATTAAAAACCTTCTGAAAAGGGGTCCTCACACTTGGTCTAAGTCTCTATTGTAACAATATGTCTAACATTTGGTGGTACAAGATATTTTATGGTTAAGTAAACAAAAAAAGCAATTGTTAGGTGCATAAATATTCACCCCCAGATCAATATTTGGTAAATCACCTTTGGCTGAAATTACAGGTGCAAGTCTTCTGGTATATGTGTCAAGAGCTGTTACAAGGGGTATAAGCGGTTGCTTAGGGCACCAGGTTCACCAGGGCCTCATGATATTTGAAGTAGATATGCAAAAAGCTTGCATTATTATCATTTGGTGAAAGTATTTTTTGTATCTGGCAGGGGTCTCCCTTGTGGTGTAAAAAGAAGAGAAATTGACATTTATGTAATTAAATTAGGTAACTAATGTGACTAATATCAGAAAATCATGAACATGCTCTGATCATGAAGGGCTCATATTTACCTGGGGCAGAAAAAAAAACCCAAAACCCTGGTAAGTACTTAATACTAATTAACGACCTAAATAGGTAGTATTTAGAGTAAGGAGTGTTAGGCTAACACATATGTTACGTTGATAGCTCATAAACTATGATAACAGTAGCCTCTTGACTTTAATCGCAGCTCAGAGGGTCAAAACATCAATCACCTACAGGTCTTTTCAGAACTATAGCAACTCAAATGATGATAACCAACCATGAAATGATTTTCTTCAGTTCAAAACTTTCACCAAGCTAGGCCTAATGGTCATATTCTAGGTGCTCTAAGAAAATATACGTTGGGCTGTTGTCAGCAATAGAACCAACTGAAAGTGATGGAGGTGCATTTTTAAGATCACATCCTTCCAAGTAAACCGATGGCCTCTTGGGTGCTTCTCTGACCAATGCCCTCCTTACTTGCTCACTGAATTCTGCTGAACAACCTCCTGAAAACATTTACAAAAGATTTTTCTTTTCTTTTCTTTTTTTAAATCATAGATTATAATCCATATAAATAGAGTTATAAAATAAAATTTCAATTATTTCCATTCTAGATTGTAACACTACTGCTGCTTTCTTTTCCTTAGGTAAAGACAATAAAATATGTGTTTACAATTATTATCATCATCGCAAAAGCGAGTGTCTGCAAGAGAAGCAATTTATTAATAAAATACTCCATGTTTCTTCATGTGCTTGATGAGAATTGTTATGTTTTAAAGCCTGCTATCCTGCATAGCTGACTATCCTGCACAGTTTATAAGCTGGAGCTGCAGACAATGTAGCTCATCAACCATGTGAAACTATCATTGCCAAAATGTGGGCCTATGCATTATGTGCATCTCATCAGATAAATTTCTCATATATTTAAAAAAAAAACGGGTTGATCTGCTGCATTGCACAGCTACTGAAACATTGTGGCTAATTGTTCTCATATACTATAGGGAGTCTCTGGGTATTAGTTTCTTTTAACTCCTGCAAGTTTGCTAAGATGTTACATAAGTCAGGCACACAAAAAAGGAAAAAGAAAAAGGGAAGAACTGGTTAATCTGAGGGACGTATGGCTAAAATTAAAGCAATATTGAATATGAAATTAGAATGAGTTATAGTTTATTTATGCATTACAGCCTTTTACATTTCCCAAGTTGTGTATGTGTGTGTTTTATTGGGGGCCCTTTTTAAATCATTTGTTCCCAGTCCAGGGAATATACTCAGCAGGTACGATAATAACTACTGACTACTGATTTTTAATTTTGCAGGTTTTTGAACAACTCAACATGCCATCTGTCCTAATATTACCATGTCCTTGTCCTTGTTATTTTTCTTTGCAAACAGGAAGTTTCTATCAGCATCACTATATAAGCAGCACCACTTACCTGAGTGTTTTACATCAAGCAAGAAGAGACTCCTAATTAGATATAAGTGGAATTTTGGTGAGGTAAAGCATATAAGATGTTTATTTCATTAACAAAAGCCGTACTTTTCTTGCAGTGCATGAACTATGGCTCGTGACAAGGCATCACATGGATACAAACTATGTTGATGTTATTGTTATGTTGATTATGTGGCCTGCAGTTAATTATTTGGTGGGAATTATGGAACAAGTCTTTAAGAATATGACTAAGCTGATGTGTACTAATGGTATATCCATTTGACAACACGAGTGACTCCAGTATGTCTTTATGCTTCATTCTAAGATTGAAGTAAAGGTGACATCTCCATGCTTAGGTTACCAAAATAGTTTAATTCAATTGATTTCTCTGTTATAGAGTTGCCACAAGTTAAGTATTTAATGGCCAACTAATAGATCTCACAAGGTTAAATTGTGGCCTCAATATATTAATTCATTGTCACACCTTAATGTAAACAAGCTATTGACTAATTTTGTTTTTTTAATACCAATGAGTTAGAAACAGACGAACGTCGAGTAAACAGCAAATGTTCCACATGCTGTCCATTTGGCTGGGTGAAACATGAGAGATGTTGCTTTACGTATCAGGCCACCAGTATGGACTGGGCTTCTGCTGAGGTTCAGTTCAATTCATATCAACTGTATTCACATTTGTCTTTATAGAAGAGTAAGAAATGTTAAGGCTTATTTATTAGCATATCACTGGTGGAATGGGTAAATATATATATATATATATATATATATATATATATATATATATATATATATATATGTATATATATACACACACATACACACACACACATACTGTGCAAAAGTCTTACGCACATGCAAAGAAATGCTGTAGAGCAAGGATGCCTTCAAAATTAATTAAATTAAATTTCTACATTTTCTAAGTTTCACCGCTGTAACAAAATTTAAGAAAAAAGAAAACTACTTACAATATGCAAAATAGTGCATAATAACTGCATTAATGAACATGCAATGATGCTAAAGCTCTTTTTCTTTTCCTAGAAACACTGTCTGAAACTCGATGCACACTTAATCTCAATACACAGCGAAAATGAATATCAGCTGGTTAAGGCTCTTATCCGTGCTCATGACGCCCAGGAGAAGCCAACATGGATCGGCCTCACTGGCTGTCAGAAGGTTAGCTAATAATAAAACACTTCCTGAACTCAGTCAAATAGGTCATATGAAGAACCTCAAAATTTTAATCAAATATTACAACCTGTCTAATATGGATTTTCCACTGTTCATCCTTTCAGAGGAATAACTTCTTTTGGTCTGATGGCACCAAAGTGACTTTCACCAAGTGGAATCCAACTGAACCAAATTTTCTACCTGGAGAGGGCTGTGTGCATACGAACTGGTCTAGTGAGTAGAAACTTCCTTCTGTAGCTGTGTTTAGAATCTATCTTTTATATCTTTGGTTTAGTGATTCATTTTGATTCGGGTGTCATGCAATGTATAAGTCTATATTCCTTCTTTTGTCTGCAGGCAGTAAGAACTGGAATGACATTCCATGCGATCAGACCTATTCCTTTGTGTGCGCCAAGAGTATTAACTGAAATGCTCCCAGCCTCACCTCACCAACTATAATACAATGTTGGAAAATTTTTCCTTGTCACTGATGAATTTACAAAAAACTGTGGCAACTTATCATAATTACAGCAATAAGAAAAAATCTAAAAAATAAATAAATAAATAAAAATTTTTTCATTTCAATTTCATTAACGGTTATCATTTTTGTGTCGTTCTTAAATACACTCTCAGAAAAATAAACCCATCTAGCACATGCACTGATCATGCACATAGAATCACACAATAAATGGTTTCCTCTTCAGGAAAAGTTCCAAAACGAATACTTTCATCACAACCATCCAAAGAACCCTTAAGGCAGTGGTTCTTAAAGTGGGTTCTGGGGGCACCAGGGGTCTGAGAAGTGCAATATTTGGAAATCACAATGTCTCTGTGCAGTAAAGCGAGATGACAATAACATGACAGTTTGTATGGTGAGAAGACATTTTAATGTAATTGGGCATTGGCTAATTATAATTGTCATGGTTACACCGACTTCAGCACAGCACACATTGTCTAGCTTTTGTTTTTCGTTGTCATTTTTTGTCACGGTTTGCTCTCTAGTCCATGTATGTCTTTTGCCTTGAAACCATAGTTCATATTGTGGTGTCTAAGTTTGTGCTGTCTGTATCATCAAAGCTACTGGCAGCACCAAACTGGCAAAATGGATAGTTTCAGAGCAAAATTTCTTTAGTTTGTTAGCAATCAGTGGCTGTAATAAAAGGAGTAGTGTTAAGAGACATTTAATAAAACAACACTATTTGAAGTCGTACACTAGTGCTGAATGAAAAGAAAGAAGGTGAAATAACTAGCAGCTAGCCTGTTAGCTCAACATAACCAGTTTTTTTGCTAACCAGGTGCAAGAGCATGCTATAAGGGCTAGCTGGTAACTAGCTAGTAGCTTGGAAAAATCTTTTGCAGAGTGTGACTCTATATGAACCAGTGCCTCAAGAAAGTTGTTACTATAATGTGCCCAGAAAAGATGCAAGAATTTAACATTAAAGATTTCAATGATTTGTCAACCAATCTAAAGCAGCAAGTATCAGGTAAAGCATGTACCTAGATTTTCATTCAGTTGTGTGTGATGAAAGCACTGATACTACAGACATAGCTCAGCTGTTAATTTTTAATTTCACATACATGTGATCAAACATTTTTTATGTCTTAATAAATGACAGAAATCTAATAGGTCATGGTGAGGAAGCCAGTCCGTATTTGATAAAACACCCCACAGTTGATGCTCCATCCATGCTTAATGCTAATCATGTGTCACTTTCATGGGGCATGTATCATCATCAAATGTGTCGCACCTTTTTAATCAGTCTCCTACATACAATTAATGTGTTTGATTACGTCCTGGCTTCAACCTTACAAATGATTGCGCATAAACTCTGTTACTCTGTTTACATACCTGTTTGTATGTTCTACTGTAAAGGGCCATGGCGCAAATTATATGATGCTCTCTCTCTCTGACCTGTACCTCATGCCCCTATGCACACAGCATGCAGCTAACTTCCTGTCTCTTCACTTGTTGCTATCTATGAATCTCATTTCAGTTAGTCTTAGTCATCTTACCAACAGATCATTTCAGTTATCTGCATCACAGGAAACATCTGTCCAGTTTTATACCTGCAGTAACAGAAGTTTTTTGCAATCTGCCTCTTTAAAACATCCTGATAACACAGACTATAACATGGTCACTAGTACTAGAATTATTAATGAGTGACTCTTCTACAGAGAACAATGGGAATTTAATGGCTACTTGTTTTTAAAGTTAAAATGATTCAGATCTTTAGCTATTTAAGGGTGATTAAAAAACACACATGTAAAAAGAACTACATGATTTGAAGATCCATCAGTGGTCCAGATTAACCAAACCCATTATTTTGATTATTTGAGGCCCAAAACAATTCAAGAGCTGCCTTCTGATTTTTAATTGTTTTCTCAAAACCAATCTTGCAATAATACAACATGCACATTCAGGGTATGAATAATGTGTACATTTAGGCAGGACTAAGTTCAGCAAAACTAAACTAATGAGCAGTAGCCACTTCATCCTCATTAAGGTTGCAGTGGGTCCAGAGCTTATCCCAGGAACGCTGGGCACGAGGTGGGATTTCACCCTGAACTGGACACCAGTCCATCGCAGGGCAGCTTGTGTAATAGAACTCGAATTTTGTTATTGACAAAATGTAATTTTCACCAAAATTATTGTTGAAGTACCCTACTGTAAAAAGGTATTTTTGTAAAACATTATAGAGAGTTTTTTTTTTTATTACTCATATACTGACGTCACTGCAGACAAGTATGCCCATCAACTCTCCTTCCATACCTCTGTTAGATGAGCAAGAGCTCTAAGATGGACAGTATGTAGTTCTCCTATGCTATTTAATTTTTTGTAGACTATGTTGAGATGCAAATATACTACACTTGTAGCACACATAAATGTATATTGGGACATTTACTGAGTAGTTTCAGCTTATAACCATAACTTGGAATGAAATTATCACGCCACATTGTGCTGTAGCTGCATTGTAGCTGTTGTTACATGTTTTGTAAGCGTAGATACTGGGCGTTTAGCCAAAAAGTTATGACACAATCACTACAAAGATGCTAAAACTGATTGATTGCTCATCATGGGTGGGGATTCTAATGCTGTTGGGGATCCATTTCTCAACAAATCAAACATCCTGATATCTAAAGAACAAGGGCTGGCAACAAGTATTCTGCAATCCTGTGTCAGGTGGCAGAGACGGTGACAGTTGCAGGTTAAGAGTCATTATTGTGAACCAGGCAAACAAATCCCAAATGTTAAGCAGAATCAAAGTCAGAGTATAGGCAGAAGTCAAGTGATTTTCAAATGGAGTTAACTGAGCAAAAGACAAAGACATAAATCAAATAACCAGAATCATAACCATAACCATGAAAACTAGAGCAGACTAGCAAGTCTTGGTATGAGAGGTACAGGACACTGAGCATATACTTGACAAAGTGCAAAGCTGAAGTGAGTCCTTAAATACTGTGGAGAGTGATTGAGTAATTGAGTCCAGGTGTGTGCAATAAGAATGAAGGTGAATATGAGAGAGTTCATGATGCCTTTTGGGTGTTGTAGTCTTCGGCGGCCATGTTTGTAGGCCGCTCTGAGCTCAGTGAATTGTAGTCGGTGGCCATGCTTTTAGGCCGCTCTGTTTTATTGTGAGCATTTTGCAGACATTTCTGTCATTTAAACTGCAGATGATGAAGTTACTAATAATCCCAAACTAATAAATCATAAATCAAGTCTGAGAGCACTAGTGAAAATGCTTCTATTTTGCATTCTTTTCTAATTTACTTACAATTTAATTACAAATTATATTATTACAACTTATATAAAACAACTTGAATGAAAAGTAGAAAATTCGAAATATTTACATGAATTTCAGAGCTTCTTAGTATTTTGTACATCCTCTTTTTGCTTTGATGACAGTGTGCATTCGTGCTGGCGTGGATATACAGTATATATATACACACACATACATACAATTTTTTTACGCATAAATAAATAAACGCATAAATGCACAAATAACATGACTCAGCATATTAAACCACCCTGACATCGCAGAGGGATAACCAGGGAAGCTGTCCCAGGCTCTGGCTAGGTGACGTATCAGAAATGTAGGCCTACGCTGCATTTGTTCATTAGATAAGTGAATATTTCCACTATGTTTTTAAAAAGGTTTGGTCTTCATTTTCCCGGTAAGAGCTTCTACAAGCTGTCTACAATAATCAGACATTTTCTCATAAATAGGGAGTCTCTGGCTATTAGTTAGTTTTAATCAAATAAATCAAGCACACAAAAAGAAAAAGGAAGAAGGACTGGTTAACTCAAGGAAGTGAGTGCATGGCAAAGTTCTTAAAGCAATATTAAATATCTCATAAGAATTGTAGTTTTGCCTCACATTATACTTTTCCTCTTTAATCCACGCAGTCTGAATATACAGCAACAGTAACTCTGAAAATGTTAAATCATTTCATGGAAATGTCCAAAAATTTCCACATCATGTCCAAACATTTCCAACTCAACATTCACCATTTGTCAGCCTTAATATTACCGTGTCCTTGGCCTTGCATCTTAAAGGAAAATTTTGTGTATGAAATAATCATTCACTCAGTAAGTTCAGATGATTGTTATTTTTCTTTGGGAAGAGGAAGCTTTTATCACTGACACTACACTATATAAGCATCATCACTTCCCTCAGTGTGTTACATCAAGCAAGAAGAGACTCCTGATTAGACGTAAGTGGAATTTTGGTGAGGTATAAAATATTAAATTCTTATTTAATTAACACAAGTCATGTTTTTCTTGAAGTGCATGAACTATGGCTCATCAGACTGACGTGGTGTTACTTCTTATTCTCGCCATAGCAGCAACAGCCTTTGGTAAGATTCTTAGCTCAAAAATTCAAAAATTCCTCTAAAGTGATATTACTATTAGAATGTGTGAAATTACAGCTCTTTGATTTTATTTTTGTACATTTTTTTAAATCACATTATTAGTGAAAATATGACTTGCTTGTTATCATGTAATTGTATCCAAATTGCTGTGATCTCATTATGCTTTTTGAACATCAAAATCTGCCAACTGTATGTTTAAGAAATGTAGACAGTATAATTTCCCAAAAATTATGATCTTTTCCCATTTCTCCTTTTAAGCTAATGTGGTGAAACCTCTGACAGGTAAAATTAAAATTAAAGGCTTGATAATCATCAGTAGATTAGTCATTGTGACCACCAGCACTAACATTTCTCTGTCTTTTTCTGGTTTCTAGCTGCTGATTTTGATAAGATTGTGCAAGGTAATTAAAATTAAAATACCTTAAAATACCTTAATATTACAATTTTTACTTTTTTTTATTCCGCCTCACTGAGGTGATATGATGGTTATTTTTTTAATAAGGTATGACAACAAATATATGTTGGTACCACATGTTAATACACTATATGGCAAAAAGTTTATGGACACCTGACCATCACACCCCTATGTGGTTCTTCCCCAAACTGTTTCCACAAAGTTGGAAGCACACAATTGTATAGAATGTCTTTGTATGCTGTAGCATTTATATTTCCCTTCACTGGAACTAAGAGGCCTAAACCTGTTCCAGCATGACAATGCCCTTGTGCACAAAGTGAGCTCCATGAAGACAGTAAAGTAGTAAAAATTCAAGTGGCCTGCAGAGAACCCTGACCTCAACACCACTGAACACCTTTGGGATGAACTGGAACACTGACTGCACCCCAAGGCCTCCTCACCCAACATCAGTGCCTGACCTCACTAATCCTCTTGTGGCTAAATGGACAAATCCCCACAGACACTCTCCAAAATCCAGTGGAAAGCCTTCCCAGAAGAGTGAAGGTTATTATAACAGCAAAGGGGGAATAAATCTGGAATGGGATGTTAAACATGCAGATGGGTGTGATCGTCAGGTGTCCACAAACCTTTGGCCATATAGTGTATAATCTGGCCACAAGTTGATATATTGAGTCCAAGAATTAATATGTCAAGGTCTCATACTAAACATCTCATGGCCATAAGTTACTTTGATGATATACACAATACCAAACTTGATCTTACGATTCAATATGTTGTGTGAACCTCATATTTAATAATTGGCCTCCAGTTAATTATTTGGCAGAAGGAGCAAAAAAATTCTATTCATTTTAAGAATGCCCCATTAAAGAGGCATGGGCTAATGGTGGATATACTTCACAATGCCAGTCACTCCCTAATACTTCATTTCAAGAAGTAAAGTGTATCATTTGTCATTTCTATGCTTAGCATCACTGCAGCCACAATATTCTAATTCACTTGTTTACTCTGTCTTTGTGTCTCAATCATTTTAAAATACAATAGATGCCATTAGATAAATAAATTGTGGCCAAGAAATAAACCTCCAGAAACATGTGACCTCAATATTTTAATTCATGGCCACACCTTATTAAAAAAATAACCACAGCAGCTGTGTCTATTTATTTAAGTAAGTTATTTTTTTTATTTTTTGTTTTTTATTATCAAAGAGTCAGCTGGACGCCGTCAAGCAAAAAGCAGGTGTTTCGGATGCTGTCCATTTGGCTGGGTGTTCTATGGTGGAAGTTGCTTCACGTATCAGGCCTCCAGCATGGACTGGATATCAGCTGAGGTTCAATTAAATTTATTTCAACTGTATTTACATTTGCTGTCTTTATCCCAAAGTGAGCAGTGTTATGAAAATCTTTGATTAGCACATCGATGAGAGTGGGAATCGGCTATGAACAGTCATAGTTCAGGACAGAGAGACTTAATTATTTTATAGAACATGGAAATTGAAATGGACACTTGGTCTTAGATATAGAACACAATAAATCATTTAGTTTGGCAACTTACTATATGCTCTTTTTATTGTTTTGTTTTGTTTTTGTTTTTTTAAATTATACTCTCTCACTTTCAGTATCCACTTTTTTAGATCTTTTAGCTTATTTTACTAGACACTTGAATTTAATGGGTTTAATCCAAACCTTTTAAAAACAAATAAACTTATAAATAACGACAATTTTTAACTGTGAGTAGGAATAAAAAGCTGTATAGCTTTAACATTATTGTACATTTAACATTATTGTACATTTAGATAATTAACTCTTTATCTATATTTTGTGGGGTCAGCTGATTTTTTTTTTAAAATAAGATAACACTTTATTGATCCCAAGGGGAAATTAGAGCGTTTCAGCAGCATACATAAATGACAAGGCAAAAAATACACATAAGAAATAAGTTAAGAATAAAATAAAGATAAAAGAAGATAAAATAAATATTGAAATGGTAAAAAATAAATAAAATGTAAAAGTAAAACTATATATATATATATATATATATATATATATATGCCTAGCATAGATATAATATATATAGTAAACCTATATAGTATATTTCATCTACAGCCATGCTAAGGTGCAAGAATATATTGTCTTGCAGTTCTATACAGTGTTATAGTTATTTATAGTTATCCACAGATGAGGTAGTTAAAGTTGCCATATTGTGTCCAGGGCAGATAATGCATAAATGTATACTGATGCATGAATTAAAAAATGGATTAAAGTGCAGAGTTGTACAGTCTGATAGCTGCAGGGAGAAATGACCTACGAAAGTGTTCCTTCCTGCAGCGGGGCAGGAGCACTCTGCTGCTCAGTGTACTTCTCTGCCCCTGTAGTGTTTTATGGAGTGGATTGGAGAGATTCTTCATGATCAGTAACAACTTTGCCAGCATCCTCCTCTTGCCACCATCTCCAATGTATCCAGTTTAGCCCCCAGGAGCTAGCCTTACTAATGTTCTTGTTCAGTCTGTCAGTGTCCTTCGCTGAAATGCTGCTGCCCCAGAACACAGCATCATATAAGATGGCTCTGGACACCATCGACTCATACTGTAGAAAGTTCTCAGTAGCCGGTCATTCAGAAAAAAGGACCTCAGCCTCCTCAGGAAGTAGAGTTGGCTCTGGCCCTTCTTGTACAGCCTGTCCACGTTCACTTCCCAGCCCAACTTGTCACACAAATAGACACCCAGGTACATGTAGGAGTTACCTCGATGTTCTCAGCCTGGATGGTGACAGGAGCTGGAGGAGACTTCATCCCCCGGGAATCCACTATGAGCTCCTTTCTCTTCCTGGAGTTTATTTGGAGATGGTTGTGCTGACACGAGATCCACAAAGCTGTTCACCAGGATCCTGTACTCCTCCTCCCTCCCCTCAATAATAGACAACACAGTAACTGTCATCTGAGAACTTTTGTAGATGACACGTCTCAGAATTATACCTGAAATCGGAGGTGTGAAAAGTGAAAAAGGGTACTGATCATGTTTACAATCCACTCTGACACACAGTTCTATAGCCGCACATATTGGGGCCTGCCAGGTAAGGGTTTTTATTTGTTTCAGTTAAAGGGATAAAATTAAAATTTCTTATGAAAATAATGTAATATAGGGCAATAATATAATAATATATTGATCATCCAGTGACCCTGAATGTTTGCATAGGCTTCTCCGATTTCCTCCCACCACCTAAAAACATGTTGGTAGTTGTACTGACTACACTACATTGCTCCTATGTGTGAATGAGTGTGTGTGTGTCTGTGTGTGTGTGTGTGTGTGTGTGAATGTGTGTTAATGATGCACTGCAGTGGCCTGGTGTCCCATTCAGAATGCATTCCTGCTTTTTGTCCAGTGCTCCCAGGATCCACAACGACCCTGACCAGGATCACACAGTGATGAATGAATCGATGATTTACTGAACATACAGTGCCAAGGAGGCTTTGCTTTAAAACAATGTGCAAAATTCTACATTATAAATAATTATACATTACTTTTTTCCTTTTCTAGAAATACTGTCTGAATCTCAATGCACACTTGGTCTCAATGCGCAACGAAAATGAATATCAGCTGGTTAAGGCTCTTATCCGTGCTCATGACCCCCAAGAGAAGCCAACATGGATCGGCCTCAGTGGCTGTCAGAAGGTTAGCTAATAATAAAATACTGAGTCAGATATGTGACAGCAGGAAATCCTATAACTGTATAGTGCATGATTTATTGACTTGAACATTGTCAGATGATCAAACACTCAAAATTTTATTTAAATATTACAGCCTGTAATGACTGTCTGCTGTTAATTGTTTCAGAGAAATAACTGGTTATGGTCTGATGGCACCAAATTGACTTTCACCAAGTGGAATCCAACTGAACCAAATTTTAAAAATGAAGAATGCTGTGTGCTTATAAACTTCGACGGTAAGTAATTCCTTCTTCTTATGAAGCTGTAGAACTTCTTACATAGATATATTGTGTTTAATTCAAGTGTCATGGCATGGTTAAATCATATTTTTTTATTTTATTCTGTTTTTGCAGGCAGGAAGGACTGGGTCGATGCTCCATGTGAATGGACATATCACTTTGTGTGTGCCACGAAGCCTATCTGAAATGTCAGAAATTTTTACCTTGTCAATGATGCATTTATAAAAAACTCACTTTGGCAACTTGCCATAATTTGAGCAATAAAAAAACTACACTTTGGTGTTAATGAAATTAATTCATTAAAAAAAAAAAATCATTTAGCACTCTAAAGGCTTTGCAGTTTGTCCCTTTGGGGATCTCTTGCATTTTCTATGTAGAATCACAGAACAAACAGGACACTGAGGGGTCTGTGAAGCATTATATTTATTTATATTTATATACTCAGATCTGTACTGAAGTGTTTGTGAAATTTACTTTACAGTAAAGGGTCTGCAAAAATTACCTACGTAACAAAAACGTTAGGTCTGTACTACATGCAGACGTGTGAGATACACTGATCTCCTAGTTACAGTTCTCTCATTAATGTTAACATGGCTAAAATAAATGATAGCTAGCAGGAAAGTAATCTTAGTAAAACTTTCTTTATTATAGTAATAATAATAAATAATAATAGGAATGATATATATAGTAATGACAAAAACAGCACACATATCCTTTTGACAAATGCCTTGCATTGAAGCTAAGAACTGATTCATGATTCAATTTGCCAGCTGTGTGAAATTTTATTCAAAAATTATAGCTTATTTTCATGCTGTTGTAACTGTCCACTATTTACACTTTCAGCATTATTGTTGGATTTGGTAGGTAGAATAAGTGTAACAAAAGCCTCTTACTGTATGTTGTGTGTTGTACTAGTATGTTAATACTTATTACCTTTTGAAATAAATCTGTCCATAGTCCAGACAAAAATGCATACACAACGAAAAAATAAATGATAGCTAGTGAGTACTTTCCACTTTACATGCCATTAATAAATGCATACACTTCTAGTACTTCAGTTTATAACTGATTGCACTATAAACAAGAGAAAAGTTGTAAAGTCAGACAACAGGCGTTTCACTTGTGTGTATAGTTAATCATTACAATACAGTATAAAGGTCCATGATGAACCTTATGAGATGCTCAGTACAGTACATAATCATAAGAGGAAATGTATTTTTAAAAAACCTATGGCATGGTAATATAGGCAGATAAGACTGATATGAAGAGTCAGTTGAAGTGTAGATTTCCTTTATGGTTGATAAGAGTAGCAGTCTGAATGTTTGTCTTGGCCAGTGAGACTTTATTAGCAGCATCCTGCCTGAAATTATTGATAGAGGACAATGGTACTGTCTGATGATATTTGCTTTCCTTCTGATAATGTACAGGTTAGATAGCTTGTATTGGGTGGTGCCAGATATTTTACTTCTGGTTTAGAGGTAACATTGCCAAAATAATGAGTGTGAATGTTTTTAAAGCCCATGGTACAAATCCATATCTTGGGTTGAAACACTCAGATATTATTATTCCAAACAAATCCAAAAAATGGATAAACTAGAACTAGAAATCAAAGACCAAAGATGGAAATATTACAGTGCCTTGCATAAGTATTTAGCACCTTTAACTTTTTCCACATGGAATTGAAATGGACATAATTGGGATTTTTGCCATTTCATTTAGACAATATGTGTAACAAGGACTCAAGAAATTTCCCCTTCCCTGTCAGCAGATGCTGTACTCCTGACTTCTAGCGTGATCTCTGACACTCACGCTCACTATTAGGTCACTTCCTGGCTCTTTGATCATGGACTTACTGATTCCTAGTGTTTTGTTTAAGTTCTGAGCTGTGCTTTATCTTCTGTATGGTTCATGACCCTGACTATCATGGTATTCTGTCTCTTGGATGAAGGGTTGAAGGGTTCATATCTACCTGGGGCAGAAAAAAAAACAGAAGAGCAGAAAAAAAACAAGACCCTGGTAAGTACTTAATACTAATTAATTGGATTTATTCCGTTTTGTCTGCTTTCTTAGTTAGTGGCTAATGACCTAAATAGGTAGTATTTAGTGTAAGGGGTGTTAGGCTAACACATATGTTATGTTGATAGCTCATAATTACTAGTTATAACAACAATAGCCTCTTGACTTTAATCACAGCTCAGAGGGTCAAAACATCAATCACCTACAGGTCTTTTCAGAACTATAGCAACTCAGATGATGATACCCAACCATGAAATGATTTTCTTCAGTTCAAAACTTTCACCAAGCTAGACCTAATGGTCATATTCTAGGTGCTCTAAGAAAATATATGTTGGGCTGTTGTCAGCAATAGAACCAACTGAAAGTGATGCAGGTGCATTTTTAAGATCACATCCTTCCAAGTTAATCAAATACTCCATGTTTCTTCATGTGCTTGATCAGAATTGTTATGTTTTAAAGCCTGCTACCCTGCATAGCTCACTATCCTGCACAGTTTATAAGCTGGAGCTGCCGACAATGTAGCTCATCAACCATCTGAAACTATCATTGTCAAAATGTGGGCCTATCCATTGTGTGCATCTCATCAGATTAATTTCCCATTTATTTTTTTTTTAATGGGTTGTTCTGCTGCATTGCACAACTACTGAAACATTGTGGCTAATTGTTCTCATATACTATAGGGAGTCTCTGGGTATTAGTTTCTTTTAAATCCTGCAAGTTTTTCTAAGATGTCGCATAAGTCAGGCACACAAAAAAGGAAAAAGAAAAAGGGAAGAAGAACTGGTTAACTTGAGGGATGTATGGCTAAGTTATTAAAGCAATATTGAATATGAAATTAGAATGAGTTATAGTTTATTTATGCATTACAGCCTTTTACATTTCCCAAGTTGTGTATGTGTGTGTTTTATTGGGGGCCCTTTTTAAATCGTTTGTTCCCTGCCCAGGGAATATACTCAGCAGATATGAGTTATAAGAAAATTTTGCAGATTTTAAAAAAATATTCTAGTATGATGAGAAAAGTATCTATAGTTTTAGTTTTTCATGTTATTCTTTTCCTCTTTAATTCATGCAGTCTGAATATAGAGCAACAGTAACACTTTATGTGTTAAATCATTTACATATCCAAACATTTCCAACTCAACATACCATCTGTCATAATATTACTATGTCCTTGGACCTGCATCTTCAAGGAACATTTTATATATGAAATAATCATTAACTCAAGTTCAAATGACTTATTTTCCTTTACAAAAGGGGAGGTTTCCATCACCGTCACTATATAAGCATCACAACTTACCTCAGTGTGTTACATCAAGTAAGAAGAGACTCCTGATTAGATGTAAGTGGATGTTTTTTTTGTGTGTGTGTGTGTGTGTGTGTGCGCGTGTGCATTGTATTAAAAAATTATGCTGTAACTTCTTAATTTCTTGCAGTGCATGAACTATGGCTCGTCAGACTGAAGTGGTGTTACTTCTTATTCTCGCCACAGCAGCAACAGCTTGGGGTAAGAATCTTAGCTCTATTAAGTAGGATACTTATCACTCAAAATAACACAGTTGTAGGAGCATGGGTACTTCAGAAACTATTTAATATTATAGTTATTATACAGTAGCAGTTTGATTATTCCACTTTTGTAGTGTTTTTGCACATTTGAAAAGCTTTTATTAAAAACATGACTTGCTTGTGATATCTTGTGATTTTAGCCAAATTGCTGTGATCTCTAAATGTTCTTGACCATGAAAATCTGCCTTCTGTATGTCTAAAAAATATGTATGCTGATCTTTACCATTTTTTCTCCCTTTAAGGTACTACAGTGATGACTCTCTCGGGTAAAATTAAGTAAAATTACACACATGAATAGATTCAAAAATAGTCTTAGCAACCACCAGTACTAATTTTTCTCTGTCTTTTTCTGTTTTCTAGATGCTGATTTTGATAAGATCGTACAGGGTTAGTTAAAAAAAAAAAAAACTGCACAGATGAAGAACATGATCATAATATTCCTTCATTAGTACTGTATTTACTGACTTTTTAAAATCTAGATTGTTACAGAACTTAAACATACCAGAGCCAATGAGGTGACATGGTAGTCATTTTTTTAATAAGGCATGACCACAGTTCATATACTGATGCCACAAGTTAATATATGAGGTCAGTTTGCTGCTATATGAGAAGCCAAAGTCATGGCCACTAACTGTATAACTTGAGCTCATGTGATAATATGTTGTGAGAACAACATCCTTAACAATTGACCTCCAGTTAATTATTTGGTGGAAAAGTCTGTAAGAATGTGAGAATACACACTAAGCTGATGTGGTAAGTAAAGTGTATTATCATCGGTAATTTTCATGATTATAGTTCCTTTTGTCAAAATGTCAAAATTTAATTTAACCAATTACTGTCTTAGTCATTTTAAAATTCTGTAGTTGTCATAAGTTAAGTACTTTGTAGCTAATACATGAATCTCTAGAAGCTTAACTATTGGCCTTATATTAATGTCTGGCCATTCCTTATTAAAAATTATGTCACTATGTCATTTCAGAGGCACCATATAAATAAGCTACTGTTCTTGAAGGGTTTGTTTGTTTGTTTGTTTTTACTTTTTTGTTTTTATTTTCTTACCAATGAGTCAGAAGCCAAACACCGGGAAGTAAATGACAGATGTTCCAGATGTTGTCCATCTGGCTGGGTGCAACATGACGGACGCTGCTTCATCTATCAGGCCACCAACTTGATCTGGGCTTCTGCTGAGGTTCAATTCAATTCATTTCATCTTTATTCACTTTTGTTGTTTTTATAAAAGAGTGCAGTGTGATTATATGCTTACTTATTAACAGCAGTGGTGCAATGGATATTAACTATACAGATGTGATATAATATGCGATTAGCAATAAGCTGTAGATTAGCAATCAGTAACAGCACAGAACAGAAAGATTAAAATCTTTTATTGTACATGAGTTTTAATTTGGCCAATTAATCCTAAATGTTCAACCCAATGAATCAGTAAGTAAGGCAGCCTATTTCGTCTTAAAGAAAAAGTCAAACTATAGATAGATGTTACAAATATGTAATCACATGCACATAAAATATACAGAAAGAGTTATCAATTTTTGTTGCCACTTACAGCTACACCTATATTATATGGTTTTGAACAGGACTGCAAACAATGTTTATATTATACTCCAAATGTAGTTACATTGGTTTTAGAACCATGGTTCTCAAACTGGGGTTCAGGAACCACCAGGGATCTGGCTTATACACTTCTTGTCCTTATTAGCCATTTTCACTGAATTGCATGGGTGTAACAGCAAAGCGTGAGCAGGAAGATGAGTATCCACATGCAAGAGATTTAATATAAACAGCATCCAATAGACAATGGGCATAAACAGAGAACAGTTCCAGGTCATACAGAATATAGGCAATGGGGCAAAAAATCACCGTGCCCCATTGCCTATATTCTGTATGACCAGGTAAAACAGAGATCCAGGGCAGACGAAGGCAAAGCAAAAGGGCTATCCATGGCAGAAAGCCAACAAAGGCAAAGCAAGGTCATACACAATACTGAGTGTATTGTTCATGTCGTTTATATATCCTGTGAATAGGCTATTGAAAACACCAATGAGTTAATGATTCAAAATTTTGGGGGGGCTGCGTGCTGAGGTATTGTTCTGGGCTGGTGTATCAGTGGCTTTAATAAAAACCTAAATAACTCAAAAACAAGCAATACTTCAAATGATGTCAATTTGGACTTAATGTGTGCTCTAAATGGACAGTTCAGGAATAGAAAGCTCTATGATTTTAAAATTATTGTACACTTAAATAACAAGCATTATAATACTTGAATTGTGTATTTTGACACTTACACTTTTAGACTTAAAGTAAATAGATAATTAAAATTATTTAGGAACAATATACAGTGTCACAGAGGCTTTTGCCTTAAAACAATAAGCAAAATTATGCACCATAATAACTGCAGTTAAAGAATGGGCAATGATGCCAAAGCTCTTTTTCTTTTTCTAGAAACACTGTCTGAGTCTCGGTGGACACTTGATCTCAATACACAGTGAAAATGATTACCGGCTGGCCAAGTCCATTATCCGTACATATGACCACGGGGAGAGTCCAACATGGATCGGCCTTTCTAGCTGTCAGCAGGTTTGCTAAGTATCAAACAAGATTTATCAAAATAACATAGACAGATAAAGGATCTCTCAAATTTTTATCAAATATTACAGCCTGTAATGGATTGTCCACTGTTCATCCTTTCAGAAAAATAAGTTTTTTTGGTCTGATGGCACCAAATTGACTTTCACCAAGTGGAACTCAAAAGAACCAAATCATCTACTTGGAGAGTGCTGTGTGCAAATGAACTATGGCAGTAAGCAGATCTAGAAACTTCTTTTGTGGCTGTATTTTGTTTAGAATCTTTTCTAAATTCAGCTTTGTTGTGTCCTTTTTGATGCAAAAGTCATTTTTAAATCTTTATTTTTTTCTGTGTCTGCAGAAACGAAGGACTGGAATGACATTAACTGTAAAAAGAAATGTCCCTTTGTGTGTGCCAGGAGGCTTAAATGAAATGCTCACAGCCTCACCTTACCTACTATTACACTAAGTTTTTCTTGTCACTGATGGATTTACAAAAACATCACTGTGCCAATTTAGTATAACTTGAGCAATAAAAAAAATCTTTAGATTTTGGTGTTCATGAAATTACTTCATAAATGGTTATCATTTTGAAATACACTCTCAATTCCATCAGCCCACCTTATAGGGCTTTTCAGTTTGTCCCTTTGGGAATCATAGAATCACAAAACAAATGGCTTCCTCTTCATTTGAAGTACAGAGTAGAATACTTTTAGAAATTTAGGGTAAAAAACCATCCAAAGGAACCCTTTCTTTTTTTAAATAGAACCTGGGTCTATACTACCAAAGTGTCTTGCTTATGGGATCTGGTTTGAGTTTGAACACTGCTGTGTGCACAACGTCCGAACAAAACCACCACACATTTTGATGTGATGTTGAAAATATCTCAGGTACAGAGTTGTGAATATTTCTTTCCCTCTTAGCTGTTCTAAAGGAAAATGAATCACGGTGTTTGACAGTTCTGTAGTTTAAGCCTCTATAATCAATGCATAGATGAAGAAAAATGCAGCTGCAACAGGGGATGTAAAGGGATATATGTATCCAAGCCCCTGACCTTATTAAATTTATTTTTCCATGACGTTAATTTTTAAAAAGTAATTGGGGAAAGAAAGTAGTACTTTGCAGTAGTGGCATGCCTGGTACCAATCCTATACCATGGTCCCAGGCTAGCATTTGATATTTTAATTGTGTTGCCAGTTTCTTGTCGAACAACGTTTAACAAGTATAGAATTTTGAGTGGCACAAGTGGATAAGTGTGTACATCTGTGTGTGTACACCTCACCTCCACCTTCACCTCCAGGACTTGATCATCATCAAAGGACAACCTCTAGAGTGTCATAAACTATAATTTGTTGAAACAGCAAATTGAATTGTGACCATTTACACAGTCTGATTTTAACTTTTGCAGTACCTTTTGGTTTTGTAACAAACCTGTAGTAGAAACATTCACAAAATTATGACCATCATTATCAAGTCACTAGTTGGTCCCTGGTGGTCTAGTGGCTAAGGGTCCTGTGCTCTCACCACTACAGCCCGGGTTTGATTCCTGGGTAGGGAACCAACTCAGCCACTAGGAATGTACTCTCAGTGCTGGTCCCAAGCCCAGATAGAATGGGAGGGTTGTGACAGGAAGGGCATTTGGTGTAAAACCTGTGCCAAATCAAACATGCTGACTAATAATCTGCCATGGGAGAAGCCGAAACAACAACATTATCCAGTCACCAGTTATGAAGTTGTCAGCAAACCTAGATCTCTTACTCACTCAGTGAAAATTATTTCTGACTCCAGGCAGCTTTTGAACTGCTTTTGAACTTCTGGCTGCTGATACTTGTATCCTGCCTTAATTACAAGCATGAAAAAAAATCCATTTTATTTCTTAGGACAGGTGTCTTCAAATAAAAAATTGAAGGTCCAGTTATATAAAGTTTCAGACAAAATGACTGAATGATGACAACAGCTACCTTTAGTGATTAGTTCAAGGCTATTAACTAGACAGCAATATTAAGTGGTTATGTTTTTTTTTTATAGTTGCACTTCATGTTACAACTTTTGACAGTCAGCATTAAACATTCTGTTTTTTTGGTTTTTTTTAAGCCATGTCATCATTTCATTAATCAGACCAAAAGTCATCAGCGGCACACAGGCAGTCCTGGGATTTGAGCAAACCTCAAAGGCTTAACCAGATAAGTCTGACAGCAGATATCCAAGAAGATTTAACTGAAAAGAATCATGATTATGCAGATAACTCTGTTAATTATAGTTAGGTTTGTCACAGTACTATGTTATATTGCACATAATGTATTTTTTTTTATTCTGTTTTATTCCCGGATTATTATCATTTAAGTACATTCAGTGTATTTCATGTGACTGGGAGTATGAAAAGTGTCTCATAAAGCAATATGGCAGAGTATACATATATATATTCAAAAAGTAGATCTAAATGTTTTTTAGATGTGGACAAATTAGTAGCCCAGGCAGCTGAAAAAGCAGATTATGTATTCAGGATTTCAACCACAAAGTGTTTTATGAAGGAATGGAAATTGGTCTTGACAGGTCAGTTATATATAAAACTGTTAGATAATACAAATAATTTGGAAGCTTTTACAATAAATCTGGCCTCATATTTGCTTTCTGATTGAGCTGGGTCGTGGTTTGGCTGTGATTCACACCACTGTGTGATGGTATCTGTGTTCCTTCTGACACTGTAGAGTTTAGATAGTTCAGACTGAGTGGGGTCAAACAAAAATTTGACAGAAAATTTTGATAAGGAGATTTATAACAACATAATAAGCTGTACTGTAACACGTAATTATCCAAGGCAATAAAATGAAAGTAAATAGATATTTTATTTAAGTAGCTCTAAAATTCATGGTCCAAATCTATGCCTGCGATTAATACAGACATGATTGTTATAATCAAATCCATAATCATGGCAGGGGTCTAGGGTCAAAACCTAGAAAATAGCTGGTGATTAAAGAACACAACTTGGAGATTAAAGAACTTTAAAAACAAGGAAACTAAGATATAATTATATTGATATTAATACGTCAAAGTCAGCATATATAATGATGGTTCAAACCTATGATGGGAAGCTTGGGGTGGATGGTATCCCAGAAGAAAGAGAATTTATCTTATCTATCAAGACAGTCAAGATCATATTATAGTCATTATGTTATATTACATATTACAGAGAGTGTTAATGGTGTGTAAAGGTGCAGCGAGATTCTAATTATTTAATTATATCTTAAATTGTTAATAATTTATTTATACATTTAAAGTATAACGAAATACATTTTGTAAATATTTGAATAGCAATTATTGAGTGTTGTTGGTATAAATAATTCAATGCAGCATGAATTTTATGAATTTATGTATTTACTTATAATGTTGCATGCAGACTTAAAATCTACAGTCACTTTCATCTATCAAACCAGCTCCACTGAGCTTTATTTGGTATAATACATTATAAATACATAGTTAAAAGTCACTGGGTAGAAATTTTATTTGGCCAGTAAAGTTCATCAGCAGTCATGAGAAAAAGAAAGTACACGCTCCTTTAATTCTGTAATGTTCCTTTAATGTTTTTATTTATCAGGGCCTAAATAACAATTGGGTGGTTTTCATCAACTTCTATAAACAAACAAATAATCTCAGGTTACATCAATAAAAAACACAACAGATTTCAATATCTAGTCATTTTTTTCCCTAAAATGTAAACCAACATTCAGAAAACAGATGGGAAAACAATAAGTACACCCTTCCTACTTACACAATCATTAAGAGAGTAATTAACAATCAGATTAGTCAATCATCAGGAAGTGTGACTACCTATATAAAAGCAGACGTTTTAGTAGTTTGGTGTTCTGGAGCACCAGGCGTGGAAATCAGCCATGACCTCAGAGAAGCAATTGTTGCTGCTTATCAATTTGGAAAGAGTTATAAGGCCATTTCCAAACAGTTTGAAAAACATCATTCTATAGTGAGAAGGATTGTTTACAAATAGAGAGCCTTCAACACAGTTGCCAATCTTCAGAGATTGGACATCCCAGCAAATTCTGTCCAAAAGCAGACCATTTAATGCTCAGAGATATAAAGAAAAAACCCAAGAGCCACATCATATGACCTACAGGCCTCTGTAAGCACATTTAATGTTTATGTTTGTGACAGCACAATCAGAAAAAGACTGAACTAGTATGGCTTTCATGGAAGGATGGCTAGAAAAAAGTCTCATCTCTTCAAAAAGAATATGGAGCATGACTTGGGTTTGTAAAATTGCATCTGAACAAACCACAAAAGTTCTGGAACAATATCCTTTAGACTGATGAGACCAAGGCAGAGATGTTTGATCATCATGCACAGTGCCACAACGTATCACCACAAACACCTCATACCACCTATCAAGCATGGTGGTGGAGGGGTAATGATTTGAGCTTGTTTTGCAGCCACAGGACCTGGGAAACTTGCAGTCATTGGGACAACAATGAACTCGACTTTATACCAGAATATTCTTGAGCCAAATGTGGGGACATCTGTCCAGCAGCTTAAGCTGGGCCGAAATTTGGTCACACAAAAGGACAATTATCCCAAGCACACCAGCAAATCGACATCTAAATGGCTAAAGAAAAAAATATCAAGGTGTGGGAATGGCCAAGTCAAAGTCCAGACCTCAACCCCACTGAGATCCTGTGGGGGGATCTTAAGAGAGCTGTGCATAAACTAATGCTCTCAAACATCAATGAACCGAAGCAATGTTGTAAAGAAGCAATGTGAGAAAAAAACAATGTGAGAGACTGATAAGCTCCTACAGAAAACTTTTAAACTTCAAGTTATTGTTGCTAAAGGTGGTTCTGCATGTTACTAAATTATAGGGTGTACTGATTTTTTTCCCCACCTGTTTTCTGAATGTTACTTTTTGAGAAATTCAAATTCGTCCTCACCAACTTCTATAAATAAACAAATAATCTCAAATGACAACATATTGAAATCAGTTGTGTTTTTTTTGTTGTCATTTGAGATTATTTGTTTATTTATAGAAGTTGGTGAGGACGACCCAAATGTTATTTAGGCCCTGATAAATAAACACAATAGAACTGTACTTTCTTTTTCCCATGACTGTGTGTTATTTCCCTAGCTAGTTACTAGCTAGCTAACTTTCCATCATAACATTCTAATGCCAAAAAAAGAGGTTGATGTTTTAACACATGGATACCTTCTTGCATGCACCCACATGTTGAGACCTTCACCACAAAGTCATGTGGTGACCATTTGTCCTAACATTATGTTATAAATGACCATTGCCAATAGCCATCTAAAGTCCACATAAATAGTAACCCAAACTCAGGATCTAACCAGGAATTGTGAGGCAGCAACGCTCAAACAGCTTATTGTCAAAACAAATCAATGCAGACAGTAAGAGAAACTCCACCTCAGCACGCCATCTCTGTCAATGCCACAGTATCCTTGAAGTGACATTATGTGTATAAGATAATCATTAACTATATTGTTCAGATTACTTTATTTTGGTAGTGGTGGTGATAGGAGTTCCCGTTACTATATAAGCACCTCCACTTCACCCATGGTTTATATCAAGCAAGAAGAATCTCCCGATTAGATGTAAGTTTAATGGACTTTAAAGGAGTGTTACCTGTTCCAGGTTTATTTAATGAATGTCATTTAGCTAATGAATGCTTTTCTTTTAGCACATGAAAAATTAGAGTTATGGCTCTTCAGACTGAAGTGGTATTACTTCTTATTCTCACCATTGCAGCGACAGCTTTTGGTAACTAAGATTAAAACAGTTAAATCTTTTCAAAGCTGTCCAGAAGTAGTTACAATAAGTACTTAATATTCTTATACATTCACAACATTTTTTAAGCTGTTAAGGAAAATATGTGCAATAGCACTTGCTAGTGACATTTAAAATTTTTATGCAATTTTAATGTTTTTTAAACATTGCAACCTTACATTGTCGTTCAAAGTAATAGAGACACATATATTAAAATTTGGTAATAGAGATAATAGAGACAGATTGATGTACTAAAATAATATATTTTTTCTCCTGGTAAGCTGATGTGGAGAATGTTAGGACTTGGACTATCTTGGCCTCTAGAGGCCGCTATTGTTTCCGTGTTTTGTGTTTTTGTTTTGACAGCCATGTGCTTTTGTTTTTCCATGTGCCTTGTGCCCCGCCTAGTCCTCATTACTTACACCTGTTTTCAGTTTGCCCCCTTGATTTGTTTGTGTATTTATACCCCCTCAGTTTGGCCTCTTGTCATGGAGTCTTTGTGCTGTTATGTTTAAGTCTAGTAACCTCTGTTCTGTGTTCCTAACTTATGTCTTTGTGTTGTTTTTTGTATTTTGCTTTCTTGTGGACTTTTTGGACTTGCTGTTGTTGGATCTTCTGAGCATTTGGATTTTTGCCTCTTTTTTTCTGATTTTTGGTTTCTTGGACTGTGTACTTTTGGATTTTTTCTATTTTTTTCCCCTTGTATCTTCTGAGCATTTGGATTATACTTTTGTTATTTTTTGCCTTGGATTTTGGATCTTAATTAATAAACTGTTTCCTTTACTTTACTCTCGCCTCACTCCTCTGCACTTGAGTCATTCCCCTGGTGGCCTAGTGGGGGTTTGCTAGATTACTATGCTGGCGACCTGGGTTCGGTTCCCAGCAAAACCCAAACAGAAAGACTCCGTCATGACTGACTCAGCAGAGGCTTCTTCAACTGTCTACCTGGCTAACCTTCAGGGAATTGTGGCTGTTTTAACAGGTTTTGGAACTACCATGGACACTCATGGACGGACACTTGCAAGCCAACGTGAGGCCCTTGCTCGCCACGAGGAACTGCTTCAACAAATTGGGAAAGCCCTGGCACAGCTGACTCCTCTGCCTCCATCTTCTCCTGATCCTGCTCCACCATCTGCTCCTGCTCCAGTGCTTCATGCCACGCTGCCTCCTTCACCTCGCGAACCCTGTCTTCCTGCACCACAGAGGTATGACGGCGAGTGCCGGGAGTTCCTTACCCAGTGCCAACTCACCTTTGAGCTCCAGCCTACCACCTACACTACGGATTGCCACAAGATTGCATTTGTGATAACTTTGTTAGCTGATAAGACACGAGTTTGGGCAACAGCCATCTGGCAGAGACAGGGACCTGAGTGTTCTGATTTCAAGCTGTTTACGGAGGAGATGCTTCGGGTCTTCGATCAGGCGGACATCAGTAAAGATGCAGCCAGGAAGCTCATGTCCATCCGGCAAGGAGGAAGCATTGCAGACTATGCCATCTTGTTCCAGACGCTCGCAGCAGTCAGCGGATGGAATGAGACTGCCCAGGTTTCAGCCTTCCACCATGGTCTGTCTGACCCCATCAAAGACGGTCTGGCCTCTATAGGATGCCCAAGCGACCTCGAAACTCTGATCTCGCATGCCATTCGTCTTGATAACAGGATTAGAGAGCGTCACCAAGTTCTGAGTTCCCCTTGCTTCACTGCCTCAACCTGGAGGCCGTCCACCTCCTCCAGTGACTGTCCAGAGCCCATGCAAGTTGGCCGTACTCGTCTCTCCGCAGCTGAAAGGGAGCGCAGAAGGAGGGATAAGTGCTGCATCTACTGTCTCCCGAACTTCCCGGCCAAGGAGTCTACATCACTGTCTCCATCTCCTGGGGTGAGTCCGTCCACTCTTGCCAGGCCTTGTTAGACTCCGGGGTGGCTGGAAACTTTAGGGATGTCCACTTCGCCCGAAAAATCAATGTCCCTACGGTACCTCTTGAAGTCCCGCTGTCTGTCTGCTCTCGATGGCCAAGCTTTAGGTGATGGAAAAGTCACCCAAGTAACTTCTCCAGTCTTTCTCCAGTCTCAAGGTCACAAAGAAGAAATATCCCTGCACCTGACTCATTCACCAGAGTTCCCAGTTATTCTAGGCCTTCCTTGGCTTACCCGCCACAACCCTCGCATAGACTGGGTAACAAGCCAGGTTGTGGAATGGGGTCCTGCTTGCTATGCCTCTTGTCTGCTCTCTAGCTCTCCTGTGTCTCCTGCCGAGCCTCCTGATCTCACCGAGTTATCCCAAGTTCCCCCAGAGTACTGGGATCTGAAAGAAGTCTTCAGCAAGAGCAGGGCCGCCGTTCTTCCTCCGCACCGTGCCTGCGACTGTGCCATCGACTTGCTCCCTGGGGCTACCCCTCCTCGTGGCAGACTCAGTCAGAACGCAAGGCCATGGAGGAGTACATCAAGGACGCCCTGGCCTCTGGGTTCATTCGACCCTCCACCTCACCCGCTGGGGCCAGCTTCTTCTTTGTCGGCAAGAAGGATGGGGGGCTCCGGCCATGTATTGATTACAGGGGCCTGAACAAGATCACTGTGCGCAACCACTATCCCCTTCCGCTGATGTCCACAGCGTTCGATCTGCTCCAAGGCGCTACTGTCTTCACCAAGTTGGACTTACGGAATGCATACCACCTCGTCCGCATCCGACAGGGAGATGAGTGGAAGACTGCCTTTAACACCCCGTCAGGGCACTATGAGTACCAAGTGATGCCCTTCGGACTCACCAACGCGCCAGCAGTTTTTCAGGCCCTTATCAACGACGTCTTGAGGGACACGATCAACCAATATGTCTTTGTTTACCTCGACGACATTCTGATTTTTTCCAAGACCTTGCAGGAGCACCGCCATCACATCCGCCAGGTTCTCCAGAGGCTGCTACAGAACAATCTGTTTGCCAAGGCCCAGAAATGTGAGTTTCATGTCCCTGAGGTCTCCTTTCTGGGTTTTATTGTACGAACGGGTCAACTCCAGATGGATCCAGCCAAGACCCTGGCCGTCCGGGACTGGCCCACTCCCAAGTCCGTTAAAGAAGTTCAGCGGTTCTTAGGATTTGCTAACTTCTACCGCAAGTTTGTCAGGAACTTCAGTTCTGTAGCAGCGCCCATATCAGACCTCACCAAAAAGACTAGTGGATCTTATGTCTGGTGTCCTCAGGCGGAAAAGGCGTTCAGGGACCTCAAGCATCGCTTCTGCACGGCGCCCATTCTGGTCCTCCCGGACACATCGCAACCATTCGTCGTCGAGGTGGACGCCTCGGGCAGTGGTGTCGGCGCAGTCCTCTCTCAACACTCGGATGGCAGGTTGCACCCCTGCGCTTACTTCTCCCACCGCCTGAGCCCTGCGGAGTCCCGGTATGATGTGGGGGATCGGGAACTGCTCGCAGTTAAACTGGCCCTTGAGGAGTGGAGGCACTGGCTGGAGGGAGCACAACATCCATTCCTGGTTTGGACGGACCACAAGAACCTGGAGTACCTCCAGCAAGCCAAGAGACTGAATCCCTGACAGGCTAGGTGGGCCTTGTTTTTTTTTAGTTGATTCAACTTCACCCTATTGTACCGCCCTGGCTCTAAGAACACCAAACCAGACGCGCTTTCCAGGCTATTCTCGTCCACCAACAGGGAGAGTGAAGTTGGGCCTATTATTCCTGTGTCCCGGATTGTGGCCCCTGTTCGCTGGGGTGTTGAGGAGGCCGTCCGACAAGCTCAACGCCAGGACCCCGGCCCTGGGACGGGGCCACCGGGCCTCTTGTACGTCCCTCGTCAAGCCCGGGCCAAGGTTCTCCAGTTGGGGTCACTCGTCCCCTCTCACCGCCCACCCGGGAGCTCGGAGGACACTGGACTTCTTGAAGAGACGCTTCTGGTGGCCAAGCATGGAGAAGGACGTGAGGTCATTTGTCCTGTCTTGTGATGTGTGCACCAGAAGCAAGAACCCACGACAGCATCCCCAGGGCCTCCTGCATCCTCTGCCCATTCCCCAGCGTCCCTGGTCCCATGTGGCAGTCGACTTCATCACGGGCCTTCCTGACTCACAAGGTAACACTGTCATTTTGGTCATATTCGACAGATTCTCTAAGGCCTGCCACTTCATACCGCTGTGCAAACTCCCTTCTGCTCTTGAAACAGCCAAACTAATATTTACTCATGTCTTCCGAGTCTTTGGTCTCCCACAGGACATCGTCTCAGAGGCATGGCTGCCATGGGCAGAGTACGCCCACAACACTCTCCAGTCATCGGCCACCAGGTTGTCGCCGTTCCAGTGCCAGTTTGGGTTCCAGCCACCTCTGTTTCCGGAACAGGAGGAGGACGCTGGGGTGCCCTCGGTCAGCCAGTACATGAGACGGTGCCGCAAGACCTGATGTCCTCTTATGCCCCTGCCCCTAGGAATCCCCCGGCTCCCCGCATCCTCCAGGGTCAGACCGTGTTCACTGTGCGCCACCTGCTGGACTCCCGCCGGGTCCGTGGCGGGCTTCAATATCTGGTGGACTGGGAGGGCTATGGCCCCGAGGAGCGTTGTTGGGTCCCCGCCCGGGACATTTTAGACAAAGATCTTTGTCGGGACTTCCATTTGGCCCATCCTGAGCGCCCTGGGAACGTCAGGAGACGCTCCTTGAGGGGGGGGTCCTGTTAGGACTTGGACTATCTTGGCCTCTAGAGGCCGCTATTGCTTCCTTGTTTTGTGTTTTTGTTTTGACAGCCATGTGCTTTTGTTTTTCCATGTGCCTTGTGCCCCGCCTAGTCCTCATTACTTACACCTGTTTTCAGTTTGCCCCCTTGATTTGTTTGTGTATTTATACCCCCTCAGTTTGGCCTCTTGTCACGGAGTCTTTGTGCTGTTATGTTTAAGTCTAGTAACCTCTGTTCTGCGTTCCTAACTTATGTCTTTGTGTTTTTTGTATTTTGCTTTCTTGTGGACTTTTTGGACTTGCTGTTGTTGGATCTTCTGAGCGTTTGGATTTTTGCCTCTTTTTTTCTGATTTTTGGTTTCTTGGACTGTGTACTTTTGGATTTTTTCTATTTTTTTTCCCCTTGTATCTTCTGAGCATTTGGATTATACTTTTGTTATTTTTTGCCTTGGATTTTGGATCTTAATTAATAAACTGTTTCCTTTACTTTACTCTCGCCTCACTCGTCTGCACTTGAGTCATTCCCCTGGTGGCCTAGTGGGGGTTTGCTAGATTACTATGCTGGCGACCCGGGTTCGGTTCCCAGCAAAACCCTAACAGAGAAACCTCTTTCAGCTAATGATAAAATTAAAGCCTTGATAATAATCTGTAATAGAGTCACTATAGCCACCAGTACTAACAGGTCTCTGCCTTTTTCTGTTTTCTAGAGGATTATTTTCATCGGCGAGTACAAGGTAATTAAAAACTTGCAGAAATCAGTAATGTGATTTAAAGAGTACCTCGGTACTCAGTACTAACATTTATAAGTAATAAAAAAAAAAGTTATAAATAAGCTACTCTGTTTTTTTTTTTTTTTTTTTTTTTTTTTTTTTTTTACAGATGCCAAAAACCATAAAGAAAGGGGGCATGCGATGGATGCTGTCCATTGGGCTGGGTGAAATTTGATGCCCAATGCTACAGTTATCATGTCGTCAGCATGGACTGGGCTTCTGCTGAGGTTCAATTCATTTCAGTTCAACTATATTTATATTTAATGTTGTTATTATACAGGAATCTGCGTGACAGTCTGACAAAAAGCTTTCACTGGAACAGCAGTGTGCTATTTAGATATTAGATATTAGATATTCAATCTTAAAGCATTTGGTTCTACTTTGGTTATTTTTTGGAAACCATTTATACCAGCAGGGAATAATCTGTTTTTGTTAATAAACTCAGCATTGTTCTCAATGTTCAACAACACAACATTCTTTTAACTGACAGGAAATATGTGCCAAAGGTTGCTTTTATAGTAGATATTTTTTGCAACTTATGGTCTCATAAGAGGGGGTTTCCAAATAGGGATTACTTTTTGTACAAATTAATGTTCCGGGATCGTTCCTGCAGTCCTGGAATATTCTCTAATAGTCTCAGGAAATTCAGCAAAGGTTGCTTTTTAAACCACAAACTAATGTTCCTGGTACATAGAAATTACAATAAATAGGCCACTTTTTAAAATATTCCATCAATTATAAGGGAATGCAGCTCAGTAGTTATTCTGTACTACCTGACTGTGTATTCTGGAAAGCCAACCATGAATAATAAGGCTATACATAACACATTTCAATGCATTTATTTGAATATAAAACAAAATTAATATGAATGCAGTTAATATTAATAAATTGAATAATTTCAAGCTTCAAATCTACTTCATCACAAAAAATTACTATTTAAAAATAATCCATTGTGGTGGTCATTTACACCTATTTTATATACAGTTTTAGACATGGCTGCAAAAGAAAGGAAAAACAGGAGAAAATATTTCACTGTAGTATTAGAAATGTAACCCAACTCATAACCAAATCTTATTGGGAGTACAATATTAAATGATTTATGAAAAAAAAATGTACAGGGTCATGCAGATGTTTGCCTTGGAATATGTAAATATATTGACAATGTGCAGTGATGCCAACATGATGTTTCAAGAAACACTGTCTGAATCTTGACACACACTTGCTGTCAGTGCACAAAGAAAATGACTACCAGCTAGCCAAGGTTCTTATCCGTAGCTTTGACCCCATGGAGAACCCGGCTTGGCTTGGCCTCTCTGGCTGTGAAAAGGTAATAGAACAGTGAATGGTATCTTTTTTATGAGTGAAAAAAAAAAACAGTGCTTTGAGGTAATGCAGTAAGAATAGCAATATTTTTACGGATTCATTGACCTCTAACAAAATGGGAAGACAAACAGGGTACAACATACAGTAAATAAATGAAAACCTGCATATTAGGGATGTGCAAATTTAATCAAATACCATTATTTGGTTTGATTTGATTATTTGGTTAACCATTCCAGATGCCAGTATATGATTACTCATGTATCCATATTAAGTGATTTAAAAAAAATATACTACTGCTACTGTAGAACTACAGGTTGAAATATTAAGTTGACATTCCTTTATTCCTTATGTCTTATTTCATTATGTCTGTCAAACACATAAACATATGTTAAAAGTATCCTGAATAACCTTTTAATGAACACCTGTGGATGTATGAATGCCCAGCATGTCCTAATTTAGTCCCCATTGGTCTCGTCACCTAAGTATCTAATCATTTATGGGATATATCAAATATGTGAAAGTAGAGAAAGCAGAAAACAGTACAGTCTTTTGCCTTGGTGCAATAACAGATAAAAATGGCATGATACCACTTTTTCTTTTTCCAATACCGATACTGAAATCTCGAGTGTCATATTGTTTTTGTTTTTTTAAAAAAAAAAAACTACTAAGCTTTAATTTTTTTAACTGAAGCACTTCACAGTTTTTCACACAAAAGCACTTGCACTGTAAATACTGTATAATCATGTATAAAGTGTACTTAAAAGTATAAAGTTCAGTTCTTACAAAAGAATGAACTGTCAAGCCACTTTCCATGTAAACAGTCCAGAAAAATTTATCGTTTCCAAATTCAATTCCAATGTTACAGAATCTGATATCCAATATGTCTTCTCAGGTAACAAATCCACCATTTTATGCTGGTATCGGCCTGATACTGGTTATCGGATTCGTGTTTCTATACTAATAAACTGTGCCTCTTTAACCTTTCGCAGAAATAACTGGTTTTGGTCTGATGGCACCAAACTGACTTTCACCAAGTGGAACCCAATTGAACCAAATTTTCAAAATGGAGAGTGCTGTGTGCATATGAACTGAGATCGTAAGTGTGTCAGGAAACCTCTTACGTAGCTGTATTGTTTTTAAAATATATCTTAGAACTTCAGATTTACATTTAATTATTAAATTCACATTTAATTTGTTGCTAATTTTTCTGTCTGCAGGGTGGAAGGACTGGAATGACATTCCATGTGAACAGATGTTTCCCTTTATGTGTGCCAAGAGCATTAAATGTCTGTAATATTGTGTTGATTTTTTTCCCTTTGTCCTAAGCTGGCACAAATACATTTGTATAAACACACTGTGGAATCTTAAAAAAATTTTGAGCAGTACAAATACAGTAAATAGGTAAATAAACTCTTAAATATGTTTATGGAATTATTTCATATACGGTTATCAATTTTAGTATAAGCATCTTTAAGTCTGTCTTAAGAGATGCACTTATCTGCTTATAATATACTGCTAACATGATATAATGGTGGAAGTATCCTATAATGTCAGCAAATCAGCAAATAAGTTGCATGTTACATCAATGAGTTGGAGGATTTTTAAGTGAGTAGTTTGTGTATAAATAACTAGTATATTCTACTGCAGTGTCTAAAATCTGCAATATTTTATTTAAATGTTTAAATAGGTGATTATGTCTATGTAGGCTGCTGTTCACTTATCTTTCATTTCACTTTAATGAAAAATATAAACGTGTAATTTGAGACATTTCAGTACAAATAACCAGGTCATAGTGCAAAGTTTTAGATGTATCCATAACCTTTAAATTTAATAAATTTAAATAATTTCATCCATTAACGTTGGGAGAACAGTCTCCAGTAGGCTTAGTTTCTGATTAATTATTAGAATGTATCAGGCAAATATGCTTACTACGTCATATTAAGTGGATGCTAATGACCAAAGAGAACAAACTAAAGGTTTGGTTTTTCCCTGAATAAACTGCAATGATTATGATAGCAGAACTACTCAACCAGTAAGGTGTCTCAGCTCATCACACAGTTATTCTAGACTACAATCTGTAATGCTGAAGATCTCAGAAAAACTTGCAGCTGCACAATCATTACGTTCTCTGTGTGTTTCCAAGAGAAAAATATCTGTAAAGTGATTGGTTAAGTAATCATGGCTCATGTCAAAGCACACAGAAAGATGGACAGACAGACAGACCAGGGTCGAACCCAAGCTGTCCAACACGGAAACGTTTTCAGGACTGATGACTTTTGTGCTTTGTGATAAGCTAACTTCAATATAGAGAAAAAGAGAGGCTGATGTGGGAATGACCATCTACAGCTGGTATAATATCAGTGATAACAGGACCTAATATGGTTCATGGCTGAGATGGCTATAGTAGTGCAATTAGTGTAGAATATCCACCTTAAATTTAATGGTTTTTATTATAAGGTTTTTATATTAGACAGTGGGTGTTTTCACAGATGAGCACAAATCCTCTTGCACGCCTCCCCGTTTGACAGTAATGCTGACACATCCACGGAGATTTAATCTGAGCTAATCATCTAGGTCTGGCATTTGGGGTTTAACTTAGAAATAGCAAACATGGTTTGTCAGAGCAGACTTTCTTTGCTCTTTGTCACCTGCATGGCTTCAACAGCCTTTGGTAAGTTTTTATATCCTGAAGTATCAGTTTACTAATTGAGAAATGCTGTTTAGACTGATATGTATTTAAATCTTTACAACAGTACAGAATCCTAAAACCTTCCTGATTCTTTCTGTAGAAAAGAGATTGTGCACAATGACTGGGAAAAAATGAACTTTTTTTTCTTTTTCTTTGTTAATTCTCTAAGGTCAGGTTGTGACATCTGTAACAGGTAATCACAGACGGACACTTTCAGCACCCACAGGCCTGTATGCAAAAATATAGTAACATTCTTTTTCTGTCCATTTTCCAGCATCTAAGTGGGATGAATGGGTGAAAGGTAAAATAGATTTGTGATTTTAATAGCATTGTGCAAAATAAAGGCTATTATTATATTCTGATTATTATTTTTTTTTTTTTAGATTCCTTGCAACGCACAGTCCCCGAAAAGGAATATTTTTCTTTAGAGGGACATTCATGCTCACCTTATTGTCCATCAGGGTGGGTGACCTACGGCAGACGCTGCTTCATGTATGTTGCCCAGCACATGAACTGGATCTCTGCTGAGGTAAACCACATTTCCTTCAAGTCACAGATCAAAAATATCTAGAGATCTACTAAGACCACTCTGATGCACGTCTGGTATGATGGTGTGTATACTGTATATACTGCTTTGAGAAATGTTTGTGGTTGCTCATACTACGCTATCTTGCATTAATTACACTCCTGCATTAATTGCATCACTTACCACCAGTATTTACTTCAACACTCATGTTTACTCATGCTTCATAAAACTAACTTCCTGTACATGTATCACTGTTGGTTCCTTCCACAGTAGATGCTTGGCTTATATTCTTCCTCACTTCCTCACAAGTTACTTTGGATAAACATATCTGTCAAATAAATTACTATAGATGTAAATATAACTTATAAAATGCACTCCCTGGCAGCAAGCTATTTCCTTTAAGTCTTTAATTCTGCTTTCTATAACTGGGTTCTGTCTTAACCCTGTCTACAGCAAACTCCCCAGATCAAATGCACATGGGAATTTCAGAGCTGAGTGATATTTATTATTGAACTTTGAAATATTTTACAACTTAACTAATTTCTTTTTACAAATTACTAATTTCTTTTCGTTTGCACTTTATTTTAGCACAGCACTTTTCATCTCTTTTTAGCATCGCAACATTTAATTTTTTTTTAATTAATGATACTGTTCTTGCCTTTTATAAGCACCTTTCAGTTTATTTAATTGTCTTATACTTTTTTCTTATTTTTCTCTCTGTAATGCAATTTCAATGACCTCTGGGTATGAATTGTGCAATTATTCAAATATTTGCCTTGCCTTAAAAAAACACCAAATGTACTTAACACCTCCAGAGGAACAGATACTTATCTGTACTTCAGTAGTCATGAAAACCACAACCGTTTGACAGAAAATGCAAAAAAAAAAAAAAAAAAAAAAAACTGTCAGAGTATGAGCTGTGATCATTATATATTACATTATATAACTCAAATATAATTATTTCCAAACACTAGTTTTCCAGCACAAAAATGTTAAAGAAAAATGTATGTCAGTGAAGAAAGCAGCATATTACATATGAGACCACTTTTCGGACAAAAAAACATAATGAAGGCTGCTGGGTTTTGCTGCAAAAATAAGAAGCAAGTGCAACAGTCAAATTCTCCAGAAGAACTGTGGCTGCTTCTGCAAGATGCTCAGTAACACTTACAGCTCATTTCTTTATAAAACATTTTTTTTTAAAGCAAAGTGTCATCACACCAAATATTGCGTTTGTTTCATTTATTACTGTTTACTTCTGTTTATAGTATTTTTCTAAATGTAGAAACATTTAATTTCATTATTTATCTGTTTGGAATCAGGAAGGTATTTGTTTATTCCTTTAAAATATTAGAATAAAATTTTTTTGTATTCCTTTAAAATGTTAGAATAATACTAACCCTTCTTGCTCTGTTTCTAGTGAACAGTAACTGCATGAAATAATTTTAAAAATGCACAAATGTCTTTGCTTTCAAAAAACACTGTCTGGATCTTGGTGCCAACTTGGTCTCGATACACAGTGAAGATGAATATCAGGTGGTCAAGGCCCTTATCCGTGCTCACGACCCCAACGAGAATCCAACATGGATCGGCTTAAATAACTGTATGAAGGTAAAAGAACAGCAAACAGATTTTCAGCACTGGCCAGGATAAAACAAAAGTAAATGCCAACTACAGTGAGTTCTCAAAATGTGATATTTTGAGGATTCATGGAATTTTTAGGATTCATGGAAAAAGACGTCTCAAATTCAAAGAAGTGATCTAGGTTTTTTGCCCTGTAAGCTTAGTCAAATTCAGTGGGGTCCAAAAGTCTGAGAGCACAAAGTGAAAATGCTTCTATTGCATTTTTTTCAAATTTAATAATAATTTTCATTACAAATTATATTATTGACACCAACTTGAGTGAAAAGTAGAATCTTTGAAATATTTACATGAATTTCAGAGTTTCTTAGTATTTGGTATGCCCCCTTTTGGCTTTAATGAAATAAAGGGCAGTGGTGGCTCAGCGGTTAAGACATTGGACTGCTGCTTGGATGGTTGAGTTCAAATCCCAGCACTGTCAAACTAAAACTGCTGGACCCTTGAGCAAGGCCCTTAACCCTCAACTGATCAGTTGTATAAATGAGGGAAATATACGTTGCTCTGGATACAGGTGTCTACCAACTGCCATGAATGTAATGACTGCATGAACTCGAGCTGACGTGATTGAGCTTGGATCAAATCCATCAGAGTGTTGTCTAATCACGTGCCTCAATAGGAGAGATTAGACATGAGGACAATCAGGCCTTTTGTACAAAGTAGTTAACATGGTCAATATCACAAAATTATAGTGCAGGAAATAGTGCAGGATCTGGAAAATTAAATATTGAACATTTACATTCTTTGTTTTAAATGTTTCAAAATTCTAAAACCTGTTTTTCCCATTTTTAAATAAAAAAAAAAATCTCAGATTTTCAGTGTGGTCTCAGACTTTTGGACTGCACTGTATATGAAAGCAAGGAAATCATAACTAACATGCATGATTTTTCCACTGAAACAGTCAGACTCATGAATTACAGGATGTTGCCCTGGCATTGTAATGGACTGACCTTTTTTTTCACCTGTTTAGAAACATAACTGGCTTTGGTCTGATGGCACCAAAGTGACTTTCACGAAATGGAATCCAGATGAACCCAATTTTAAAAATAGTGAGTGCTGTGTGCACATTAACTTTTCTGGTAAGTTAAGCCTCTTGTGTAGCTGTGTTGTTTCTTTATCAATTCACATGTCATTTAATTGAATTAAACTTATCTTTTTTGTCTGCAGTCTTTATGAACTGGAATGACATCCCATGTGTTGACAAATATCCCTTTGTGTGTGTCAAGAAGCTTAACTGACACTCACAGCTTCACCTTACCAAAATGCATTGAACTTTTTCTTCCTTGTTCTTAACAGGCACAAACACATTTGTAAAAACAAAATGTAAAAACGCACTGTAATGTAATGCACATAAAGAATGAACAAAACCTTTATACATGGATGAATTCTTTCTTAACTGTATTATTTGGTATTGTTTTGAAATGTGCTGTAGCTATATTACTTGCACAGTTGTTTGAATCAGTTGTACTTCTATACTGGTGACAGTTTAGGCATAATGTTAATAATACATTATGTGCATGGTGTTATGGGAAAATAAACAACAGGGTGGAGTGATGTGGCCCCATGTGAAGTGGAGTTACTGTTGCTACTGTGAAATTGATTCATTTCCTATACCAGCACATCCTGAAGTTTCATTCCTCTTTCTCTTATACAGCTATTTGCCAATGATTAGAATTTTCTATTAAGTAAAAAGCAACATTGTACATTTTATGCATTTCTAGTTACATTTAGTGGCATGGATTTTAACAGGAACTAACGTTTTGCATGGATGTTATCACTTAGGTTATAGCAACTGTAAACATTCATTCCCTCACCAGCCTCTTTTTTTTAATGAATAAGACAAAACCAACAAACAAAAAAAACCCGACTGTCAAGTTACCAAGAAACCGAAGTGCAAAGCTCTCTATCCTGAAGACTTTCATATGGCGGAAAACTTCCTGTTACAAAGCACTGACAGTGCAGACTCCTTCCATAAATGTTAAATAAACATCTCCTTACAGAAAACCTCACCATGTCAATGATTACACACTTGTGTTTAACACATTTTAAAATCTGTATTATTAGTCTTGGATTATGTGCAACATCTGCCATACACTTCCCTGTAAATGAGCTATAGAAACGATGACACGTTAGAACAAGCCCATTAATGTAAACCAGTGATTTTAAACTATTGTCAGAGCTGCTGCTATAGAAAATGAATCAACACCTTATGACCAATCAGAATCGAGAATTCAACAGATTGAATGATTGCTTGAATGATTTGCAAAAAGTGACGTCCTTATTTTTCCATTATTTTATCAGTTTGGATATAATTTTAATTATATTAATTTAAATTAATTGTATTATAATTTTCAGCAAGTACGACGTGATTTTTTTTCTTACAAAGCAAATCAATTTTTTAACTTAATGGTGTAATTACTCAAAGTTTGCATGAAGCAATTTTAATAAATACGTCATCATTTGCGTCATTGTCATTTTTCATCTACTAGACACTTTTATGAATTTTGCTGAACATCTAGACATCTTGTTAAGTGGAACACACACACAGCATCAAAAGCTGCCTAGCTCATGTGATTTTATCTGACTTTATATGATACATGTCTGTATTGCAAAAAGTTGATTTCCTCTGTTTCACAATAAAGCTGATGTAGTTACGACCACAGAGACCAACACAACAGGTACAGCGGCTGATATTTCTAATATTTTATTTTAGGTTTAACATTTGGGATTTAACATTGAATTTATAGGAAGTATTGTGCTCTTTTCTTGCAGCTACAAATTAAAATAGTTTACTCCAGTACTCATGTTTTCAGTATTAACAGTCTCCAATTTAAAAAAAAAAAAAAAACACCATATACATATACAACACTGCTGCTAAAAGAAGTCTCACTTTATATTGTCTAATACCTTAAAAAACATTAACATGTAATCAAAGCACTTTTACAATTAGACTACAATATTAATCTTCTATAAATACGCTTCAGGTTTGGCATGTATAAGCACACAAATTGAGACCTTGGAATTATCTGTTTATATCCGTCTTTAATGGCAAAAATTAATTCATGTTAAAAATATTCCAGAAAATTCCATCATAAGATTTTACTTTGTTAAATAGCTTAAAAAATACTTTTAAAAATTCATTTAGTGTTAGATTTAAATTATGTGGATCATCAGCCGTACAACAGGGTGAGTGAGTTGTTACTATGGAAACACACATGACTTTTAGCATTTTCCTGTTTATTTCACACATTTCATTTGCGATGCCAAAGAAAAACACACAGTGCCCATGACTATCTGACTGTTTTTTTTTTTTTTTTGGTTTTTTTTTGACTAAATGCTTGTGGGTTTTTTCTACCACTGCAGTGGAGATAAAGATCTGTTCCACTGGTGGTGTTAAACGTATTTAAATTATGTTTAAAAAAAAAAAACAGGAGATTCTCATGATGCATATTATTGCATTACATAATATTTTTGTATGTTTAAAGACTTTTGGTGTTTAAAATCTGTATATATTTAATGCCATGTACATAACATATTTATAACATGAACTGTTTTTTAATCACTAAAATCAGTTACACCACAGTGCTGTTGAATTCTCAATTCTGATTGGTCAGAAGGTGTTGATTAATTTTCTATAACAGCACATAATATCACAAGTTTATATTAATGCACTCGTTGTAATAAGATATCAGTACAGTATGTAATTCTTGTTGGCAAAATATCATTAATGCAGGGGTGCTTACTGTAGTTGTCAGTGCTCATTCTGCTGATTTAAAAATTATAATTTTTAAAGTAATGCTGTTTAGTTAATAGGAATTTAGAGTCAGATTTCCAGAAACACAGGCAAAGAAGAACAATCACTGGTGAAAATATCACAAACTTTATCTGGTTTTAAAAAAAAAAAATAGACAGCAAAAGAGTCAAAAGAGTCGACTCTTATTGTAGAGCTGAGCCAAATGATCAGACTCACTAAAAAAAGCCCATTCCTAATGTCAAAACAGAAATTAAAATGTTATTAACCAGGTATGCATGTACATTTAATCTTTGTGATTCAGATTAAAGACAACACCAGCTTATAAAGCTGCATAATTCAAATAAATAGGAAAACTGCTCCCATTTGTAAAGTATTTAATATGTAAAGTAACTATATTAAGCAGAGATAATTATTATACATAATAAAAAAAAGTAGAACGTTCTAAAATGCATATATATATATATATATATATATATATATATATATATATATATATATATATATATATATATATATATATATATATATATATAGTGAAAGAGTAAATATATATATAGTGAAAGAGTAAGTTAACAATACATTTTTTAAATGTTCTAGAATGCATTATCATTAATCATATATATGTATATATATATATATATATATATATATATATATATATATATATATATATATACGTGTGTGTGTGTGTGTGTGTGTGTGTGTGCGCGTGTGTGTAATGAAAGAGTAAATTCTCCTAATTTAACACACTGACATAAGCAGATTGTGTGAAATGTTTCCTAGAATTTATTTTTTGTGTAGTTTAAAAATAATATTTTTTAAATACACAGAACACTAATAATTCAGAAAGCACAAGAATGTAAGTAACGCCATCTAGTTTAAAGTGGGAGTAGGAACCATTTGAGATTCTCTTCGATTTCTGGGGTCGGATTTCACGACGTGCCGCACAGAGTCGCTGATCTTCAACGCATAAATTTCCGGAAGTATGTTTTTAGAATTATTTGTAGATCTGATGGTTTACCGGAAATTCCGGTGTTCTTTCACTTCCGATGAAAGGCAGAGAAAATGAATGTGTTTTTGCGGTCTTTTGGATTTTAACTAATTTTTTTTTCAAGGTACGAATTGGAAAACTCAGACCCAATCATTTAAATATAAATTATATAAATAATACGTTTATTTTGTTGAGGTTACGAAATGGCAGCTGACACAGTGGTGGAGTGCAGGCGGTTTGACAGCTCTCGTGCAGCTAGCTAGGTGCTAAACCAGTTAGCAGTCATCAGAAGGAAGGAATCAGGAACAGCGCCTTTATTCCTGTATTATAATTTTTAAAGCTTGTTTAATGTCGTGTATTTAAAGAAGGCAGTCTGCGATGTGGAAGAAATGTTTACACGTTTAATTAATGTTAGTTAAGGGATACCTGGCCATCAGGTCTCATTCAGTCGCGCGCCCATCATGCTCTATTTATCTAATTTGCCCAAATGCTTTGATAGTAGTGACTTTATTTCGTTCACTGACATAATTGTAGCCTCTGATTACTGTTCTTCACTGACAGGAGTGGAACCGGATGTGGTCTTCTGCTATTGTAGCCCATCCGCCTCAACATTCAACGTGTTGTGTATTCTGAGATGCTTTTCTGCTCACTGCGGTTGTAAAGAGTGTTTATCTGAGTTACTGCAGCCTTCCTGTCAGCTCGAACCAGTCTGGTCATTCTCCTCTGATCTCTCTCATCACCAAGGTGTTTCTGCCCACAGAACTGCTGCTCACTGGATTTTTCTTTCTTTTTTTTTTTTTTTCTTTTTTTTTTTAGATCAGCAGTTTCTGAAATACTCAAACCAGCCCTTCTGGCACCAGCAACCATGCCACTGTCAAAGTCACAGAGATCACACTTTTTCCACATGCTGATGTTTGATGTGAACATTAACTGGAGCCCTTTACCTGTATCTGCAAGATTTTTTGCATTGTGTTGTTGCCACATGATTGGTTGGTGCGCAAGAAGTGTGCTGGTGGACCGATTGGTGATTGGAAAACAATCGTGATTAGCGATTGGTCATTAGGAACAATGGTGGTCAGCGATTGGTCGTCGGGAACAGTGGTGGTCAGCGATTGGTCGTCGGGAACAATGGTGGTCAGCGATTGGTCGTTGGGAACAATGGTCGTAAGCGATTGGTCGTTGGGAACAATGATGGTCAGTGATTGGTCGTTGGGAACAAGCAACCAGCAGTTGTGATGTTAGCTGGAGAGCCATATAGAATGCAGGACAGTCTCTAACATCTGCTCAAAAAATAACTAGATTTGTTGCTTGGCTGTTTTTTTTTAAATAAAGTAGCAAAAGGGGTCTGTCAAGTTGCCAACACTGTTCTGTGGTGCCCCACCAGCATCCACCCAATCAGCACTCACCTGTCAGTCATGTTGCAGAAAGTTCCACCTCTTCACTAGCATTCAGGTGTTTTAGCATAAACAGGAGTATGCAGATCAGTTACTGTGAGAATGTCCTAATTATTCAAGTGTTGGCTGATACTCAGAGCTCGAATATTTTTTATTATATGGAAAGTGGAAAAATCTGTTATTGTTGCATTCCTGGCTGTATTAGTTCAGATTTGTTCTGCTAAATACCAACATCACTGATTCCTCTTTGCATTTCATGATTGTTTCCCAGGTAACAGTGAGTCCAGTGGAAGTGATACAGCATGGGTCTGTTATCTGACCCAAACCGAAGGAAGGCGCTGACCAGTCTCCTCACCCGCCTCAACACTCCCATATGGTGAGCAGTCACACATCAGGCTTAGTGCAGTGTGTGTGTGAAGCTGGGAAGCCAATTTAAAAAAATAAATAAATAAAATTAAATTTGAATTTAAGGTCTAAGATGTTAGGCTTTTCAGGCTATTCTTAATCTTTTCATAATCCAATAATCCAATAATATCACTATGTACAACACAAAATTTCAGATTCAGTGTTAAAAACTTCAGTGTAAAATTTTCTTAATGCTCTGTTTGGACCCACAGTGTGCTGTGCTACCTGGCGGGCATTGCCTGGTTCATGGGCCTGGCATTTGAGCCGTTCACTCTGCGGACGTACATGTCGGAGAACGCAATGGGTTCCACTATGGTGGAGGAGCGGTTCCCCTCAGGAGAAAGAGCCTTGGCTACTGCACGGGAGTTTGCAGCTCATAAGAAAAAGGTTGGGTAAGTAGAACAGACTTTCATAAAGTGAAATGAAAACCAAGGACTCTATAGGACTGTTTTGTACGTTTTGAGATGAAATTGTCTACATATGATTGTCTCTTTATTAATTCTTGTCTTACTCTCGGTCACTGAAGGGGCATGCCGGTGGACTGGCTGGTGAAGACGATGCAGGCCAGAGGGCTGGAGGTTTTCACTCAGAGCTTCTCACGTACTCTGCCTTTCCCTGACGAGAGCAAGGAGAGATTTGTGCGTTTGTACATTGACATACACACACAAACAAATTCAGTTTCAAACTTGCTTTATTGGCATGACAATGTATTATACAATATTGCAGAAGGATCAGGAAACTTTGTTTAGGGAAAAGAACATTATGCAATGACTAAAGGATATAAAATAACACACAGGCAGGTGACAATTTAACAGAAGTAATAACAAAATAAAGTGACTTAGGGAAGTATTGAGCCACCACAAGCTACCTGAACAGCTTCAGTGTCCTTTGGCACATATTCTACAAGTCTCTGGACCTGTCCTGGAGCGATGAATGCCATTCTTCCAAAAGATTTTCCCTCAGTTAGTGTTTTCGATGATGATGATGCTATCTACCTCACTGCTCTAAAAATCTCCCATAGCTGTTCTATTTGATTGAGATCTGGTAGCTATGAAGCTCGTAACATATGATTTACATCATTTTCATCCTCATCAACTCATTTAGTGAGCACTCGTGCCATGCGGATGGGGCGGAGTCATCCCGGATAATATCAGGTCTTTTGTCTCAAATGTCAAACATCCAGAAATCATAAAACATACAAAAGTACAAAACAAAATTAATATAAATTAGTATTTATCTGGCATAAATTAGTATAAAGAAATTAGTTAGTTACCTAAGACCTTTGCAGAGTAGTGTACCATAGATATGTATATATATTATTTTGTCATATGTATTAGGACAGTATATATTGACATAATACATAACCTGTATTATTATCTTAATAATGAATACACAGCGAAAATATCTTTGGGAACAGTGCTTGGGCCTGGAAAGGTTCAGTCTTGAATAATTTTTTTTTTTTTTTTGATAAAAAGGTCTTGCATAAGTGAAAGCTCAAATAAGATATTAATCATGCAGTTAAATGTGTATAAAATCATTCTCTCTCTCTCTCTCTCTCTCTCTCTCTCTCTCTCTCTCTCTCACAGATGGTTCGAGGCACCAATGTGTATGGGATCTTGCGAGCACCTCGAGCTCCACGAACAGAAGCCCTGGTTCTCAGCGCCCCCTGCAGTCCTGGCAACAGCAACAACCAGGCAGTGGGCCTTCTGCTGGGTCTCGCCCAGTATTTCAGAAGTGAGAGGCTTTATAAACTCGATTTATACATCCACAGTGCACACACTTCATGGTTCAAGATGCACCCAGGAGTTCTATGGGGTGCAATTTTAGTGCGTGCATTCACATTTAAATTTCTGCTGTGCTTTTTAGTGCAAAGTACAAATAGATATTGTAGGCTAACTCAAGTTCCATGGACAAAAAAATGAGTCACAGTATTACTAACATAATAACAGTGTCTTATTATACAATATTGGTAGGTTAAACATCTACAGCAGGTGGTCAGCTTGTTGGTGAGACTCTGAGACCGCCATTTGTACTTCATATCCAAGCAAGACTGACGCTCCTACATATTGAAACACTTTGGCATGCAAATTCATCAGATAATCTATCCCATAATAACCTGCAGAACAGCAGGTGAAACACTTAACACGTGTACTGGACATTTTCACAAATCACTTCTGGATATACAGGATTGTAGAGTAGCCATCAGGTGCTTGGCGGGATGAAAAAAAAGGAAAAAGCTCATTCGTTTTAGTTGTAGCCTGTATTTTTACTTTCTTTCTTTCTTAAAAGATTTAATAATAAGAAAATGTGCACGTGAACTTTTACAGTGTGTACATCTTAACTAAAACAGTCTTAACAAAAACAGCAGAGCAAGCAGCGATTTTAATGACTGTCTAATTATCATTATCATTAAAATTATTTACATATGTTAGATTTGGCACTTCTTTTAGGTGTGTTTTATCTTTTTTCTGGTTTTATCTTTTTTTTTCTTCTTTTTGGTGGCATCTTTAATATAGTTAAAAATATACTTTTCTAACATTAGCTAAGAGAGACTAATGTGAGATGAGAGAAAGGGGGCGGGGCTTCCAGGGTGTCAGTTAATATTGGAGAGTTTTTAAAAAAAAAAACTTTGCAACTTTGTCAGTCTTTCCAGATTCATATATCGATTGGATATTTTTGGGTGACAGCTCGTAGCAGAGTACTGCGATGTTAAAATGTGGAGTTCCTACAAAAAATTGTCAAAAATAAATTGCACGCGGTCAGTGGAAGAGTGAACTGAAAATGACAGAAACTCTCTCAAGACACTGGTGGAATTCTCACCTGATGTTATTAACACCAGAGGAGGTGTAATCAATACCAGGAAAGAAATGCCACATGTGACACAGCTGTTTCTCCAGGCAGCTTATTAAAAGACTGAACAAGCAACATTTTATTGGTTTTATGTTGTGTTGTTGTTACCCACCTGGTTTGCTCACGGTACTTCTACGTAACACAAGTGTAATGTTTCTAATGTTGTAATCTCAGGTCAGATTTACTGGGCTAAAGACATCATATTCCTGGTGAATGAGCATGATCTCATTGGCATGCAGGCTTGGTTAGAGGGCTACCATCACACCAACATCACTGGTGAGTTGCACGTCTCCTCTCAGAAGGAAGAGTTGTTGTGTTTTTTTTTTTTGTTTTTTTTTATTTGCACATTTAAACTGATGTCAGCTGAACAGCCAAAATCCAACAGAGCATGCTGATAGGACTGCCTGGACAAACATTTTAATATGAAAAATTAATTTAATGAATTTAATTTCATGAAAGACTGCAAGATTCAGAGTGTTTGGATCAGCCTGTTCTTGTCTTGCTGTCAAACTACCGAAGATTTGAGTTGATTCACAAACCGAACGCAACTATTCCATTGTATTGCATAATGTAAATACCATGTATACATCTTAATTAACCCTTTCAGGCATAAATTATTTATATGTCTATCCAGATTGTTGAGATTTCCTTTTTTGATTCTGTCTAAATATCAGATATTAAAAAGTAAATGAATTGTTCATGGGTAAAAAAGGGCTAAAACAGTATACCTGTAATAATAATAATAATAATAATAATAAGAAGAAGAAGTTTTCTAATGTCCAAAAGATTCAGGTCTAAAATATGTAATGTTGAGGGTAAACATTTTAGAAAATATCATTTCTGAACATACACAATTTACACAGTTTAGGACTCAAAGAGGTAGAAAAAAAGTAGTTTTTAAAAATCTAAGGCATTCAGTGGAGTCTGGCACAAAAACATTATTTACGTTTTTTTATGTAGAAAGTAGAGATTGAGAACGAGAGCTCCAGAAGTTTACGTTAATTTACAGTAATGCTCTCAAGTTATTTGGAGGTGATTTCCAATTCATATTTTCCTAAAATATAAAAAAAGCCTTATATTGACTGTCATGGACACTATGCATGAAAGACACAAAAATCTAAATTGTTTCTCTTTATCTTTTGCTGTAAATCCGACACTATGTCGAAACGGATCAATCATGCTGGTTGATCAGGGATGAGCTTCACGCCACTACAGGGCCGAGCCGGCTCCATCCAGGCCGCGCTCTCACTGGAGCTCAGCAGTGACGTCATCACCAGTCTGGACCTAGTACTGGAGGGACTAAATGGGCAGCTTCCCAACCTGGACCTGGCCAACCTCTTCCACGCCTTCTGCCAGAAGCTCAGCGTCCTCTGCACCATTCAGGGGAAGGTAAGTTAGTGTTAAATCATCGTGATGCACACTGTGTATGGAAACTATGAACAAATACTATAAAAGCTATTTATAATGTAAGTGTTTATTTTATACCTGAGTGTTGTACATTTAATATAGAAATATATCTGATATATATTTATATACAAAAATACCTGGAGACATTTAATAAGGCTATATCTGTTAGAATTCATTGTTTTGAGGAAGTTTTTTTTATATATATTTGCAGATTTTTCTTGCTGACAAATAATGTGCTGATTTATTTGATTTTTTTTTTTTTTTTTTTTTTTTATTTAAAAAAAAAAAAAAAACCTAAAATATTACCTTTTGTTATACTTAATATTCACTGGGAAGATTAATGAAACATGAGAAAATTTGATTATATATTTATTTACTTACTTAGTTATTTTCATCTATTTTCATCATATATGCCCTAAAAATTAGTAAAAATGTTTTATTTATTTATTTATTTAGTAATAATCTACATAGTATAGTAAATGGTTTAAAATATATTTAATGCCCAAAAATATGATTAAAAATGTCCTAGGAACATCTTCACATTTTCAGTCTCATTAAAAATGTCCACATCTGTAAACATGCGTGATTATGTAATTTGTCCTTCTGCCATCCCAAATATCTAACCAGCTAGCTAGCGGCTAGAGAACAAGTTCACTGGAGTCACAGGAGTGGAGTAGACATGAGTGAAATCATTCAGGAAGTTCACTGATTGTATGTCAGAATTGTACATTGGGCTGTCCTGCATGTTCCTGCTGCACTCTGTGTTAAATGTGTAGTATTTACAGTCTTTTTTGATTGAGATGCTTGCATCCTCTCTCAGCTTCAGAGGAACGACTGGGACAGTACAGAGGGTTACACTCACGCTGCACAGACCATGATGCTGATGGTGCTGAAGCAGGCGAGTGGTCGGCCCTGGGGTGACCACGGTCTCTTCCTGCGCTACCACATCGAGGCTGCGACTGTCCGCGGCATCAACAGCTTCAGACACTACAAGACTGACGCCACCACTCTCGGCAGGTCTGCCATGTTTTTATTGCTGTCTGTCAGACACCAGGGGTCTCGTTTTTATCAACATTGCATAGAATTTTTTTTTTTCTTTACTCATAAAGTTTAGAATGAACATATGCACAAAAATGAGTTCTGAAGGTACATTCTGTATGCAGTTCTCACACACTCTCACACACACAAATATAAGTAATAAAACTTAATAAATAGCAATAGATTATATTCATTCTGTGTGTATGTGCGCATGTAGCTGCTCACATGCCCACAATTAACCATATATGGTATGTAAGTGCAAATATTACCCAATCTTTCGCCATTGATAAATGAAGGATGCACAGTTCTACTCCTGACTCCAGGACAGTTTGGTGTTTTCTTTTTTTTTTTTTTCTTGCTCTAACACACCTAATGAACCCGGTAGTAAATTAGTGGGTCAAATCCAACATCTTTAAGCAAATAAATTAACAAATTGTTCTGGACTTGGGCTGTCTTGCATTGTTAGATCCTGATCTGAGATCAGAAGCGCGATGCTGATGTTCACTGTAGCTCCAAATATTTCTTTTCTGCCTTTTCAAGAGATCAGTGCCATTAAAGAGGCAATAAGTAAAAATTAGAGCTCAGTATAAATGTGAAGTTAAAAAAAAAATGGGTTACAAATGATTTGTGAATAAAACCTAGAAACTCTCTTCTGTCTTTCACTCTTAACATTTCCCAGGTTGTTGGAGGGAATGTTCAGGAAATTGAATAATCTCCTGGAGCGACTTCACCAGTCCTACTTCTTCTACCTGATGCCTTCGCTGTCTCGCTTTGTCTCTATTGGATACTACATGCCTGCGTTTGGCCTGTTGGCTGCCATCTTGCTGCTGCGAGTATCCTCTCGGCTATTTATGACCCCAACAGTTTGTGTTTGTTTTTAGTAATTCAGGGCTTAAGAAGTCAGAATATTCTGACAGCACCGATATCCGAACATATGATATCCATCATAATGGCTTTGCTTGGTTTCTAACATCACTGTGACTTTTCGCGTGTACACTGACTAGCAGCAGGCATTATCACACCTTCAGCCACTTGAAAAGTGAGTGCATTGTGTGTTCAATTTCTCATGCTAAATTCATAAATTTGGTGCAATGGAAATGTGTATCTGTAGCCAAGAGAGTAAAATTGGCCGTTCTCTCTGGGTGGAAGGGATGGCATACTCACTTTCTCCTGTCAGTCACCGCAACACTAGCCAATCATGGGCATCTGTGAGCTCATGTATGCGAAAGACAGTAGATAGCGCTTTCCTACTAGTGATGAGTAGTGTATTCTTCTGCTTTTTTTATTTTATTGTGGCAGGATAGACTTTGCTCATGTGTGCTCTTTTAAACTACATCACATCCTGAAGTGACTATATTAATTATAATTGGAGGTTTTAGCGAAAATGTCTTCAGGATCCTTGACTTCACTGCAGGCGTTGGATCTGTGGGTCCAGATTGGGAGTCCAGCTCCAGTAACCCAAGATGGAGTCGGTGAAGTAGAACCGGTAAGTATGGAGAGCTCATTTACAGCAGCCACTCGGTTTAAGTTATAAAAATTTTCAAAAGCTCAAAAGCAGGCTCCCATGTGGCGCAACGGAAAAGTGTTTGCCCTGAGAATCGTGAGTTCAAAGTGGAGGGATGGCATACTGCCTGTACCCTGTCACTCACAGCGATGCTAGCCATTCGGACACATCTGTGAGCTCATGTATGCGGAAAAGGGCGGATAGCGGTTTCTTTTGCATGAGTTATTCTGCTCTGACGCAGCATGAGCAGCATTTGGCTGGCTTTGTGTCTCAGAGGCAGCACGTTTGCCACACCCTGCCTGGTTGTGTTTTTGTGGGTGAGAATTTGCAAGATGAAATTAGGGAGAAAGTGAGGAGGGAGGATAATAAGTGTTATCAAATAGGAATTACATTATATTTTAGTACATGTGTCTTGGCATTGTACACAGCTAAATGCAGTATATATAAAATAAAAAGCGGGAAAAAAAAACACTTTGACATATACTCTTATTTTAATTTTACATTAAGTAATGACTCGTCCTGCACTTGGAGATGCATATCAAATGTTTTCATTTAAATGATCACTTATATATTTGAGTCCCTGCTCTTTCAATTGATTTAGCAGCTGTGGAAATACTGTATGTTCCATGACTTCCTGCTTCAAAAGCAAATATGAGAACATACATACAGGCTCTTTAAGATATGTCATATTTAGCCTAGCATAAATATTTTGATTGTTTCATTAACTAACATTTCTATGATTTATGTGTAGATCACAGTTTTGAGTCAGACATGTGTGAAATTCCACATATGATTCTGCATTATAATTAAGATTAAATGTAGCTCATTGGCTTTAGGGCCTTTGGTGGCCATTTTGTGTAATTACAGATCCTTCATGTTATTTTCTTAATATGTGGTGTTGAATCCTGTATGACTAGAATCTTTTTCCCAACACTCTCCCTTCCTCCAGCCGTCTAGTCCGGGTGTCTTGTCCGTGCTGACTCCGATAGTGATCAGTCACCTGACGGGCGTGGCTCTGTACACCCTCCCCATCCTGTCTCAGGACATGGCAGTAGAGCACTTCCCCGTGTCCGAGACCGAGGCCGTGGTTCTCACCGCCGTCGCCATCTACACTGCAGGCTTGGCACTGCCCCACAACACACACAGGTATTATACACACCCTACACCCACGCACACACACAGTAGTGTCAGGTGCACACATGCATACAGCACAGGCAGGTCCCTTAACTTTTAATGCTTTAATAGAAGGCTTCATTGACTGAAATATTCTACTGCACATTTATTCTATTGAGAAAACCATTATGTATATGAATCACAGTCGAATTTTATGATAATGACCAAGCTAATCAGACTCTTTGGTGTATGCTGTTAAAGAAAAATAATCAATGATGGTGTGGAGTGATGCAGCCCAACATGAAGCAGAGTTACTGTTCCCACCCTGAAGTTAATTATTTTCCTATAACAGCATATCACAAAGTTTTATTCTTTCCTATAACAGCAGTCTGTCCAAGATTACAATTTTTATTTGTTAAAAAAGACATGGCTTAATGTTGAGGAACGTCCACGAAACAAAATACTTCCTGTTATCTTTTATGTTATAGCATCTGTAAACACTCGTTTCCTCACCAGCCTCTCTTTTTCTTTTTTGAGCTTTAATAAGTCAAAAAATGCAGCATGTCAAAAAAGCATAAACTCTGTCCTGAAAATGTCTAAAACCTAAAGTTACAACCTCTGTTACAAACTGGATACACTGGAGACTCCTTCCATAAATGTCTCCTTACAGAAAACTTCACCATATGAACAATTATACGCGTATCTTTGTGAACAGTACGATAATTCAGTTTATTAGCATGTAGCGCATCCGCAGCAATACAAATTCCCTGTGAATGAGCTGTTACTCATTCACAGGGAATTTGTATTGAACAATACAAACAATAACCTTTTAGAACGAGTACATTAATATAAATCTGTGATTTGTTTTGCAACTGGAACTACTGTCAAGGCTGCTGTTATAGCAAATTAATCAATAATGTATCTTTTTAATGCTAAGTATAAATACAGATCTCTAACTTTAGCCAGTTGTCCAACTAGCTTAGCTTACCAATAATACCGAAGGTAAGGTAAGGTTAGGTTAGGTTAGGTTAGGTTCAACTTTATTGTCATTGTCAGAGTATGAGTACAGAGACAACGAAATGCAGTTAGCATCCAGCCCGTAGTGCAAATAGCAAATAAGTTAAAATGAGGTGCAATAAGTTAACAGTGTACAGGTAAAGGTAAACAATATGATGCATAGCAGTAATGCAAATGGTAATTAAGTTAAATGGAATAAATAAGTGTTATGGTGCAGTAAGTTGAGATAAACAGTATTCAGGTAGTGATAAGCAGCATGATGCATGCAATATGATGCAGTGGATACATTCAGTGGATAAAATGCAGATGAGCAAATAGCAATAATGTGCAATAACAGTCTGATATAAGTAATAGTAATAATCACAGCTAATGCAGCAAGGTGCACGTACTTGCAAATAATTGCAGATAACAGTAGTGTCTAATGCTAATGTTTAGATATTAGGTGGAGGCTGGCAGTTAACACTTAGAAGCCGAGCTCAGCATTAGTACAGTTTGTGCGACAACACAGACTTGTGTAGCGTTTTCCTGATGGGAGACGCACAAACAGTCCATGGTGAGGATGGGAGGTGCTCTTGATAATACCTCTCACTTTCTGCAAGCAATGCTTTTGGTAAATGTCTGTAATGTTGGGCAGCTGTGTTCCAGTGATGTGTTGGGCAGTTTTCACTACCTGCTCTAGTGCCTTCTGTCACACACTGTGCAGTCGTTGTACCACACTGTGATTCAGTTTGTAAGGATGCCAGTGTCATGCCATGTCAGTGGCACAGCGGTAGAAGTTCACCATGATTTGAGGCGCAAGGTGAGCTTTCTTCAGTCTCCTCAGAAAGTAGGTGGTGTTGTGCCTTGTCGAGAAGAGAGGAGGTGTTGAGATTCCAGGAAAGGTCAGCAGAGATGTGGACACCCAGAAACTTGAAGCTAGAGACCCGCTCTACCTCAGTCCCATTAACAAGGATAGAGGTGTGTTTTTGGATCCTCAAGGACTTAAGGACCTCAAGTAGTTCACAATCAGTTCTTTGGTTTTCTGGGTGTTAAGGTCAAAGTTGTTATTTGCACACCATGTAACCAAATGCTGAACCTCTTCCTTGTATCTCTTCCCTAATGTTTAATTAATAAAATGCAATATTAAAATAACCTGTGTGTGTGTGTGTGTCAGGTTGATCTCAGGCGAGGGCACAGAGCAGGGTTGGCGGGTGCTGAAACTGGCAGCTCTACTTTACCTAGCTGTGCTGCTCGGCTGCACGGCTCTCATCAACTTCTCCCTGGGCTTCCTCCTGGCCGTCACGCTGGTGCCTGCTGCTGCCTGCGTCACGCCACACATGCCCAAGTACGTAAAACACACACACACATCTACACTAAACACAATGGCTCGTCTTATTAACATTGTCACCACAGTCTCTTAGTCATTACGTAAGTAAATTTCAGCAACATTAGAATGATTCTTTTTTTTTAATCCTTGAGCCCACCTCCCCTTTCCTGCCCATGTACACAAAGTTCTGCCCCTAGAAACTACAGTCGATCAAATAGCATTAGCATTAATAAGGACTGTCATGACATCACTTTCAATCTGCTCGAAAGCCAAGTTATAAGACTATAAACACGGCTTATACGGATATATGAGAATGATCAAGAGCCTTCGCTGCCCTGTTTGTATTTGTAATGAGCTCTAATGAGCTTTTGAGCTCCAGTGTTAGCATCATTAGCTGGACTAGAGTTAGCTAGCAGTGCATACATGTCTATGAGGTTGGTTCATCCAAAGCATTGCCTTACCTGTCTCTTTAAGTGATAAAAACATTTATACCATTTAGCAGACGTCCTGCAGCTCTGCTCTATCCACCTCGTTGTAAAGAATTGTGGAAGCATCAGAAAGTAACCAACATGTACGTAACACTTTTTTACAAACAGACTTTTTATTATATTTAGGGGTCCAAGCACTAAAGTCAACTAAGACCTAATGTGTTCTAAGGAATAGAAAGTTCTATGGCTCTAATAAATAGACTAAATATTCCTTTATGAATTTAAAATTACATTTTTCATGACAGAAATCTGCACTGAAGGGGCTCTGTGGAAGTTATTTTACAGGTAAATGGGTCTCTTGCTGCAAAAAGTTTGAAAACCCCTGATGTACAGTATATAAGCTGAATGAAAAGGCCATGTTGTGTTGATTTTAAAATTGCAATAAAAAGGGCAACAACACAAATTTGCTCCTAAATTGCTTGAACGTTTTATGATAAACAATAATAAATCAACATTAAGGGAGAAAATCATGATTGTCTTTTTTTTTTATCAGTTATCATTTACATCATTAGATTTTATCATGCAGCTGTGATCAAACACTAAATAAGGAATCTCTGCTGTTACTGCGCACCTGGAAGTTCCCAGTTTATTTCCACCTTGTTTTTCCTCGTTAGCTAACTCTATACACTAAAATCAGAATAATCCGACTGAGGCCAATCCTATCCAGTAGTGTGAGGTCGGTAATCCTTTTAATAATCCATCCACCCAAATAGATGAGTAATATCCATGTAAATATTTGCGTCTGATTACTTTTGCTATTGGAATCAGCACGTGTGTTGTGTGCATGTGTGTGTGAGTCATTATGAACTCCTTGTACAATAAAACAGTTGTGTAAGAAAACGTGAAAAACTTCATGTTACAGATGAAATGATTGTGAGGATAGATGGGCACTTCTTGTGTTATTTCCAAACAATGCTATTCTTGCTATAAATGCTATAAATTTCTTGAGTTATTCTCAGTTAGTACTCTTTAATTTGTTATTGTTAACTTTTTAATGTTTGCATTTTGTTATTTTCAACAACCAGGTCATCCTTCCTCCTGAATGTCAGGCAAATATCAAATACTGAGCAACTTTAAGATTAGGTCTTTCAGGATTAGGTCTCTAATGGTATGTGGGTTTGACATTTGAATGATTCCTGCCCATATTCACAAAGCTCCACCCCGGGATCTACAGTAGCCTGTATAGCGTCTATAAAATGACTGACAGGATGCGCATCCAAACACAAACAAGCGTTCTGGATCAGAAGTCCGTTTTCCAAATGGGTTTCCTCAGCAAAACCCATGGAGGCTTTTGTTACACTTTTGTTGACTTAATGCATTATTATTATTTTATTTTTTAGCATGTTCTACATATCTTCTATGGTTATTTGTCAGGAATAAAAGAAAATTCCTTACCAAGTAAGAAATTTAAAAAAAAAAAAAAAAAAAAAAAAAACGACTATTGCACCTTTCGTAATTACACTTGGATCAGAGAAACTCATTAACGACTTGGACTCACTGGACATTGTTAGGGTAACACGGGTAGTAAACCTCACTCCATGCATGTGCATAACTTTACAGCCTGTCCAGTTTAGCATACACATATTATCAACAGTTCATTAGGAATCTGCGTTTGGATTTTTGAAAATCTTTGCATGTAAACATAGCCCCTGATGACTGACCTGTCTTTTTTTTTTTTTTCTTCCCCTCAGGTCTTTAGGTGCCTTGGCGATGGTGCTGCTCAGTCCAGGCTGCACAATCCTCTACTGCATCTTCCTCTTCCAGGACCTCCAGGAAGCGCCGGTCACGCTGCCTGAGTGTTGTGTGCTCTTCCTGTCCGTCATCTCTCAGGGCATCCTAGACCACGCCCTCTACGGTTCGCTGGTCTACCCGCTGTTGGCGCTGTTTGTGTATCCGTGCTGGCTGCTTCTCTGGAACGTCCTGTTCTGGAAATAACGAGATGAACAAACTGAGCCTGTAATGTGTCTGTCAGGGAAACAGATCAGAGCACTCAGCCTGCCTTGGGGTGCACCTGAGAGGCAATTTGGGGGAAACGAGGCATGGATTAACGAATGTCCATGAAGGGAGTGGTCAAGAATATGGGAGGAGCTACTGAAACATAAGACATAAGAAGATAAAAATTACGGAGGACATTTTCTCCTGCAAGCTATTTCTTTGTATGTTGTTTGTATTTGTTTTAGGAGACTACACAGGAAAGTTATTTGTTTAACACTGGAAGGAAACGTAAATATGATTTTTTGAAAAGTACGCATCAGTGTTTGTCTGGGTACCCGATGCTTCAGAACAGCTAGCAGGAATCACTGAGTGTTGATACTAATGGCACATTACACTGTGTGAAAATGCAGCTACAAAGAGAACAAGTTCACATTTAAGCCTTACTGGCAGCAGGTAGCTGATAAACGGGGTACTTTTCTCTTATTAATGTGACGAGCTGTTCTGAACAAAGTAAATGAGGCACAACATCATGAAGGCAAGCATACAGCACACTAACCCAACCTGCAGTTTTGGTTTTCTTTCTTGGCAAATCTGTTCTGAGTTGAACATTTTTTTTTTCATACTTGATTTGAAATGTACTTTTTTGTTAATAAAATGCCTAAAAACTGAAAGTCTGTGAATGAATGCTGTCCTTGCAATACCTTCACACTCTAAATAAGGATTTGCCAGCATTTCCTTGAAAACAAATAAACACTACATCTACATTACTAGGTAAAATGCCATTTATTTCATAATCTGTCATTCTGAGTAACTTACGGGTGATGCAATAACTTCTTTTATACTCTAACATATTATAGACTGTGTAGAAATGGTTTCTTTTTCAAAATGTCTCTCGGATTTCTCAAGACATTTCTCATTTCATTTCTCATTTAAGCTGTAAATATGAGAAGAAAAGAGTCTTACAAATTAAAATGAATAATTAAATGTATTTGAACAAAAAGTGTTTATTCAAATCTAAAAGATATAGACTTTTGATTTTGTTTACTTCCTTGTCAGAATCCTAGCTGTGTAATTAAAAAAAAAAAAATTATACGTAGCATAAATTCAGGGTTCTTAACTGTTAAAAAAAAAATCACCCCTTATAGATTTCTTTTATTTAAATATGTACATTAATATTTTGGCCATGTATTTGAGCCACAGATGATTATTATTATTATTATTATTATTATTATTAGGGGCCAAGCCTACTGTTATTCTGTTTTCTTCTTCTTCTGGCATTTATGGTCATACCTTTTGAACCATGTGTCCAAAATTTAAAAGCCAGGATTCCCTGGGTCAAGACGAGTTCAATGCACCCTATGATGTCAATTTCCACCTAATTAGATTTTCTGCCATCTTGGATTTTGTCAAAAAAAAAAAACTTCGCTACTCCTCCTACCAAACAGGAAAAGAGGTATGCTGCTGTATCTCAGCAGCAACTTTGCACACTGACACAAAACTTGGTAAGTGTTTACAGGACCATGAGCTGAGGCTATGCAACATATTGTGTGATAGTGCCACCTGCTGGTCATAAGTTACAATAACATGCTAAAAATGCTTATATCCAGCTGCCATTTTTGCTACTCCTCCTCCAAATTTTGTCTCATCTTCACCACATTTGGCTCACATTATCTTGACACCTGTCTAAACAATGCTGCAGCAATGCCACCCTGCTGCCCCTTTGTTCATCTAGACCTTTCTTCCTACAGTCAGAGAATTCACATCATACACATCATGAGTGAAACTACAAATCACTCTTGAATGTCCTTACCTAAAGTTATGGCTCTGCTTTCCTGTAATTGCTTAGGCAAAAATTGTAGCGTGTCTGTGAATGTGTGGCTCACCGAGTCTGGGTGCTTGGCCCCCGAAAATGCTGCTTGCAGCTTTAATTATTATTATTATTTCTGAAGCTTCCACCCATAGATCCAATTTGAATTAAAATTGTCAATTATGTACCTTCAATCATTTTTAAAGGTACATTATATTCATGTACCTTTAAAAAGGTACATGAATATATATATTCATGATACACATTAAAGGTGCACTATATGGCCAAAAGTATGTGGACACCTGACCATCACACCCATATGTGCTTGTTGAAAATCCCATTCCAGATTTATTCCCCCTTTGCTGTTATAATAAGCTCCACTCTTCTGGGAAGCTTTCCACTAGATTTTGGAGTGTGGCTGTGGGGATTTGTGTTCATTCAGCTACAAGAGCATTAGTGAGGTCAGGCGCTGATGTTGGGTGAGGAGGCCTGGGGTGCAGTCGGTGTCCCAGTTCATCACAAAGGTGTTCAGTGGTGTTGAGGTCAAAGCTCCTGTAATTCTACCACTCCAGCCTTGCCAAACCATGTCATCATGGGGCTCGCTTTGTGCACAGAGGCATTGTCATGCTGGAACAGGTTTGAGCCTCTTAGTTACAGTGAAGGGAAATTGTAAAGCTACAGCATATAAAGACATACTATACAGTTGTGTGCTTCCAACTTTGTGGCAGCAGTTTAGAGAAGAACCACATATATAGTTTATACAAACTATTGGAATGGGAGGGTCAATTTTGTTTTTTTGCTATACACTGAAGATATATGGGTCAGAGATCAGAAGATGAATATGAGACGATAGAACAATGATAGAACAACTTAGAACATTAGAGTATGGCAGACCATACTTTTTAGGTGAGCAAAAATATTGGAACAGATAGGCTTAAAGTAAATAACACTTAATATTTAGTTGCATATCTTTTGCTTGCAATAACTGCATCAAACTGACGACCCACTGACATCACCAAACTGTTGCATTCTTCTTTTGTGATGCTATGCCAGACTTGTACTGCAGCTTCTTTCAGTCTCTTCTTCAGGAGGTGAAATGCTGCTCAATTGGATTAATGTCCAGTGATTGACTTGGCCAGTCTAATCCTTCCACTTTTTTCCCTGATGAAGTCTTTTGTTGTATTGACAGTGTGTTTTAGGTTCATCGTCTTGCTGTATGATGAAGTTCTTCCCAATTAGATTGGATGCATTTCTCTGTAAATTGGTAGAATGTTTCTGTAGACTTCTGAATTCATTCTGCTGCTACCATCATGTTACATCATCATGTTACATCATCAGTAGAGATAAGCGAGCAATGAAGCAGCCATGCAAGCCTAAGCCATGACACTAATCTTGGTTAATCTTGGTTTCTGAACTTTTGTGGCTCATCTCTGTATTTCTTTGCAAATTCCAATCCAGCTTTCCGATTCTTACTGCTGATGAGTGGTTTGTATCTATCTATCTATCTATCTATCTATCTATCTATCTGCCCTGTGGAGGTTGTTGGTGATGTCACTGACTTGTTTTTTTTTTCTTCTGTTTTTTCTTCACAGCTCTCACAATGTTTGTCATCAACTGCTGTTGTTTTCCTTAGCCAACCTGTTCCAAATTGTTGTATTGGCCCAATGCTTGTGCAATGGCTCTGATCAGTTTTCCCTCTTCTCACACCTTCAAAATGGCTTGCTTTTTCTCCCATAGACAGCTCTCTGGTCTCCATGTTGGTTTATCCTTTTTAACAACAAAGTCTTCACAGGCGAAACCCAGGGGTCAAACCAAGAGTAGACATTCAGTGCTATTAATTGTTTAAACAATCAATGTAGGGCACACCTGGGCAACAAGAAACACCTGTCAGACACATGCTCCAGTATTTCTGATAACTTGAAAAATGGGTTGGTTCAAACAAAAAGTGTCATATTGTAAGTTGTTTAACACATCTAGATGTAAATATGAGGAAATGAAAGTTGAAATTCTGATCCATCGTGTCATATTCATCTTCTGATCTCAAACCCAAATGTCTTAATTGTATAGCAAAAACAATAGAAGTGGCCTTGCTGTTCCAATACTTTCGGAAAGGACCGTGGGTGTGATGGTCAGGTGTCCAAATACTTTTGGTCATTTAGTGTACAAAAGGTGTACTCTGTGACAAGGAAAGCTACAGTTTAGTACAGTTTCTTTTCTGAGAGAGTACATGGACAGACAGGTCAATAACTTTTCAATAAATTACATATACGAAAAAAATAAGAATTTACATACAATTTTTAGTAATAACCTAATATTTTTGTTCCCAACAAAACTTATTTATTTATTTAATTATTTATTTACTTACTTACTTATTTGTTTGTTTGTTTGTTTTTATAAAAACAGGATTATTAGCGGTTGTGAGAGGGAACACGGACACACATTTCCGCCGCCAGGGTTTCCAGAGGAATTAAATATCAGACGGACCCACTTCCTGTTTTGATTTATTTCCCTCCTGGGTCAAAAGGAAAGATGATGACAGCGCTGTGCGCGTTTCTCTCTACATAACTTCATCTTTCTTTCTCTCTTTCTCATCCCGGGTGTTAAATATAAAGCAGTCGGAGGTCGTCATGGCTCTGAGTTCGGGGGTTTGGGCTCCGGTTTTTCCGTCTCCGGCGCTCCAGCAGGGCTCGGGCTCGGGCTGCGGCACGGTGCTGATGTCGGTGCGCGTGTCGGTGTCGCGGGCGACGCTGCGAGCTCTGCGGCCGCTCCGCTCTCCCGGTGCCGTCGAGGATGACGCGGCTCTCCGCCTGCAGCTCAGCATGGACCCGAACCGGCCCGGAGACTTCCGCCTCACCCTCAGAGACTCCGGCAGTAACGGCAGGATCATGGTAAGACTCCTGGCCTTAAAGGAGAGAACTAACTTACAGAAAAGTGTTTATATATATAAGAAACGTTACATAACACCATTTATTTTGTGCCTTAACTTTTTAAAATCAGCTATATTAGTTCCTAAAGATCAAACTCTATTAAAAAAACGTCAGTGACTTCAGAACTGCCAATACTGAAACCAAAAGCAGTGAAGATCACTAGTTATGATTAGTATGATTTGCATAACTTTTAGAACCAACATGCGAAGTCGCTTATTATAAATCGCTTTATTTACAAATATTGTCTTCTATCTATCTTCTCTTTACAGCAAATTAAAGGTGCGGTCTGTAATCTTCAGAAAAGTGTCTCGACCTGTAACTGTTGTATAAGTCCAAAGATATGGTTAACGAATATCATTTACAAATTTTTGCCATCCAGTGAATCTTGCTAATTTCTCTGATTCAGGCTTCTGTTTATATTTTTCTGGCCCGAAAATATGCTGGAACAGAGCTTCCCAGCCCCGCCCCTTTTCCTTATAGGGAAGTTTACACTGTGCACACAGTTTATACACAAGCTTGATGACAGCAGCAAGTGATGATGCGACAGTGTGACTAATGAAATTAGATTTGAGATCTGTGAAAATTAGTCGTGACGCAGTAAAGCGACAATCCAAACAATCAGCTTCAACGACTTCTCGGGCCAATCATTTTGGTCCGACATTTATTCAGGTCCTCACTCACAACTTAATTCCTACCTGCAAATAGTGCAAACTCTCATCAAATCTATGAGACATTATGAACTAAATAAATAAATAAAGCCTGGAAGGAAGTAGCAGAGCTCGTCCATGCCTCTGGTGAGTGTACATAGCTAGTACAGTTAGCCTGTTTTGCTAATCTCCCAACGAAGCTGTGCACATAACATAACTTCTATAAACAACTATTTTCACACTGATTACTGTATTATTTAATTTTTGTTTGACTAATTAGCTGCTAGCTATAAATTTTGGCTACTACAGTATTTCATCAGCACTAAAAAAAAATGTCAGATGGTCTCAGGAATCCACATGTGAAGGACAGTTCCCCAGGATTTATGAACCATATGAACATGATATTTTACACACAGCCTGTAACCTGCTGTCTGTTCTTTCCCTCAGTCTCTGGCAGAGTTTGAGCTGCGTGCAGTGAGGTACGAGATCAAGTCGCCTCGCTGCCACGAGCTGTGTGTCATCAAGCCGCCGCACGACACGCTGACCTTCACCTTCCGCAGCGAGCAGGAGGCCCAGGAGTGGGCCACTGTCATGATATCATCACTGAGGGAAGCCCACAGAGGTCAGAGTTCACGTTTCCGCTTTCAGAAGTGTGCAGTTTCCCGTCCAGTTTATTACATCCGAATATTTCTCCTCTTCCTGATTTATTAATTTTGCCCCATTTCAATAGTGCTTGTAACACCCTCACTGACTTGCCCTCATTTCCCCCTGACACCACCTTAAGAGCTGTTTCCTTTCCTGTACTAGCCGAGGTGAGGCATTCCGTCGGCATAAGTGTAGTCTTGTCTCGACCGGATGTCATTCCAATCTAAAAAAAAAAGCAGACAAAGCGGTTTATACGTGCAACTCAGACCAATAAAATACTTTGAAATAATTATTTTACATACATTCACCATGGAAAGTGCGTTCCTGTTTCCCATCTTTACTGCAAGTGATGTAGGGAGAGAAAGACAGACAGGAGATGCACACGCAAACAGATATACACACACACACAGATGAAGCACAGATACACAGTCATGTGCAAAACACAGAGACATCCAGACAGGCATGCACAGGCAGTTAGGTGCGCACACAGACACACACAGACACACTGACATGTGCAAATACACAGTCACATGCAGATGCACAGACACACATGCAGACAGACACACGCAGACTCACAGACAGACACATGTACACACACAGATGCACAGTTACATGCAGACAGACACGTGGACACACGCAGATGCACAGACAGACACATGTAAACAAGCGCAGATGCACAGTCATGTCCAAAACACAGAGACATCCAGACAGGCATGCACAGGCAGTTAGGTGCGCACACAGACACACACGGACACGTGCAAATACACAGTCACATGCAGATGCACAATTACATGCAGACAGACACACGCAAACTCAGAGACAGACACATAGACACACACAGATGCACAATTACATGCAGACAGACACGTGGACACACGCAGATGCACAGACAGACACATGTAAACAAGTGCAGATGCACAGTTACATGCAGATCGATGCATGCAGATGCACAGATGCATGTAAACAAGCACAGAATCACAGTTACATGCAGACAGACACACGCAGGTGCACAGACAGACGCATGTAAACAAGCACAGATGCACAGTCATGTGCAAAACACAGAGACATCCAGACAGGCATGCACAGGCAGTTAGGTGCGCACACAGACACACACAATCACAAGCAGATGCACAATTACATGCAGACAGACACGTGGACGCACGAAGATGCACAGACAGACACATATAACAAGCGCAGATGCACAGACACATGCAGACAGATGCATGCAGATGCACAGACGCATGTAAACAAGTGCAGATGCACAGTTACATGCAGACAGATGCATGGAGATGCACAGACAGACACATGTAAACAAGCACAGATGCACAGTTACATGCAGACAGATGCATGGAGATGCACAGACAGACACATGTAAACAAGTGCAGGTGCACAGTCACATGCAGACAGACACATGCAGGTGCACAGACACACACATGGACACACACAGATGCACAATTACATGCAGACAGACACGTGGACACATGCAGATGCACAGACAGACACATGTAAACAAGCACAGATGCGCAGACACATGACATGCTGACAGAAACATACAGACCCGCACAGAGGCACGCAGGCATCTGACCCTGATGAAAGCTGGAAAACAATGAACACACACGGTGTATAGTAAAAGCTGAGCTGCAGTTCTTGTCTCTTGATGTATTTAAAAGTCTTTCTGTTTTTCAGTCGCAGGCATCGCCACTCATCCCACTGATGACTCGGTACACTATCTGAAACCTATCGAGCAGAGCGCAGCCTTGTCATTATCAGCTAAAGGTGAGTGAGATGAGGAACCTGCTCTGTGGTTAGCATCATGATACACCGCTCTTCACACCACATCCGACCAGAGGGTCATATTCAGAAGTTCTGTTAGTGATTGGAGTGGGTTTTTTTTCATTAGCTGAAGTTGGGGAATTTAAGACACATGTTTTGTAGAATATTGTATTTAAATTGTGTAATTTGAATTGTTGTTGTTCGTTGTTTTCATGAATGGTGTCACTTCTGTAGAGGAGCTGTGTGCTGAGCTGGCCAGAGCCATCGAGGCCGGAGACACTCAGGCGGCAGTGCAGCACGCTACGTCACTGGCGCACCAGCAGATGGCGCTCACCATCCAGCCAGCTCGAAAGGACTCTGAAGACGGCGAGATCAGGTGAGTTTATTTTATTTACAAGCAGTTATACCTTCCACAATGGGACATTCAGGTTTAACCTGGAGTCCTGTTGTGTTGCACTGCTGCTTTCCTGTGCTTACTTAGCCACTTGTGTATACAAGAATATTGCACCGTAGACACAAAAACAGTGTTTGTGCTGTGAAACATTATATGCCACTTATTATCTCAATATTCAATATTAACATGCCTTATAAATTTGTTTTTCCAGATGCCAACAATCTTTACTTTTGTCATTATTTTTTTCTGTTTTTGATCACGCTAAACCTCATATTAGGAATTAGTTCATGTTTTCAAATATTTGAGAAAGTTTTAGTAATAGTAATGTACAGAGTTGTAGAGAACATTGTAGAGTTGTAGAGAACATTGTAGAGTTGTAGAGAACGTTGTAGAGTTGTAGAGAACGTTGTAGAGAACATTGTAGAGTTGTAGAGAACATTGTAGAGTTGTAGAGAACATTGTAGAGTTGTAGAGAACATTGTAGAGTTGAGAACGCTACAAACCACTTGAGAGACTTCGGTTTGGTCAAATGTGAATGAAACAAAAAAAATATACACTATTTATTTATTTATTTATTTATTTATTTAAATGTTATGTCTTAAAGCTTTAATATACATATTGTGTCGTGCACTGGATTATGTTCCTTCTACTGTAATATCTCAGGATCAGTAAACTATATATGTATGAATTGAACACTCTGTCACGTGTTTGCAGCTTAGCAGTTGCAGTTGAAGATGCCACGTCATCCTGTTGCGTCACAGTAAAAGTCATCCCACACATGACTGTGGCGTCTCTCAAGCAGCAGGTAAGTGAGAAAGCAAAATGCTAGTGGATGTGTATACTGGAGTTGTGTGACGTATCTGAGCTCACACAGAGTGCTAGTTTGGTGTCCTATGATGCTTAATCACTCCTCTCACATACGTTTCCTAACCTCTGTCTCTGTCCCAGATGTTTGCGGAATACGGTTTCCACCCGCGAGTGCAGCGCTGGGTCATAGGTCAGTGTTTGTGCTCTGAGCAGCGCACACTGGTGTCGTACGGCGTGTGTCGAGATGGAGACACAGCGTTTCTCTACCTCCTCTCAGCTCGCCACGCCCGCCTCAGCCGACTGCAGTGCCAGCAGGACCAGGAGAGCGCCCTCCTCGCACCCGCGCCCAAACCGGCACCAACCCCGGCACCAGCTAGTCACGACTGGAGAGGATACAGCACGCTGCCACCCCGACTCCATCACTCCAACCCAGGTGTAGCTTTACTCTCCATCACACCACAGCCAGCTTAAAGCAATAGTCCAGTGTTTTTAAACATAATCTCTATCTGCTGCATCCAACAGTGTCAGTACCATGGGCAAGAATTTACTTCAAACTCACTTATAATGGATGTCTAGGGGCATTTGTTGATTTTTTCAATCGGTAAACAATTTAAATGCACAGCTTTTTTACGTAAATTTAATACTATTCAATTATTTGTATAGCGCTTTTAACAGACATTGTCACAAAGCAGCTTTACAGAAATCTATACATAGATTTATACTTGGATTTCTAATGAAGAAACCAAAGGAGAGAGTGGTGAGGAAAAACTTCCTGAGACATCATGCGGAAGAAACCTTGACTGCAAAGGAAACCCACACTCTTCTGGGTGACACCAGATAGTGAGTTATTAAATTATTACAGTATACAGGTGTAGAAGAGTAAAGACAAACAGTACGGAGTGTGTTCACAGGTTGTGAATAAGAGTCCTGGGATGAGCACAGGACAGTCTTTATGATTGCAGCAGCAAATCTATAATTTTATCTATAATACAAATTATAGTATTATAATACAAATCTATAATATCCAAGTGATATTATCCACTGACACTGGATTTAGAGTTGAGATTTTTGGGATGTGCAAATCATTAGAGTATCCATGTGGGACCATTCATAGAAGCAAGAAGTGAATCTACAAGTGCAAAAGAAGAGAATCAGGTTTAAGATACATGTAGAACATCAGGCCAGATTATTAGGTATGCTTTTAGCATACAGATGTTTAAAAGGGTATAAACTGGGATTGGGTGCAATGGCAGGTCTATCTGGAACTAAAATGAAGAACCAGAAGGTAAAATATGGATGAGGGCACACTGGGACATAAAGCGTCCTGCCAGTCCACATGAACAAACCTGACTATGATCATAAAGGTGTGAGGATGGGAGACATGAAAAAGCCTTACCAAAGCCATTCTGGAGTGATACAGTAAAAAGTTGTTCTGGTTATTAATGCTTTTCTGAAGGATTTTTGGAGACACACAACTATACTGGTAAAGCATAAAAGGAGGAATTTTACAGACTTATACATTTTACAAATCGATTTCATTGAAGAATTCACTGAAAAAGCGTTCTACACAAATATATTTCCCATAAATATTATTACTGACAGAATAATATTGATTATTATTGACAATATTTACCTGCTCCCAGATTTCTATTATTAGTGAGTTTGGAGTAAATAGGTTTTCTGTTCTTTTCTCAGTGCAGGGAAATGTGTGGTGGAAAAAATGGTACATAGGAATGAAGTGAAATGATGAAGTGAAACCTCTTTGTGTTCTGTCAGACACACAAGTGGTGTGGTTTTTGGGGCGGTGATGGCTCAGTGGTTCAGGTTCTGGGCTGCTATTCAGAAGGTCATGAGTTCAAATCCCAGCACCGCCTTTGAGCAAGACTCTAAACCCTCTCTCTGCTCCAAGGGTTGCTGTATCATAGCTGACAGTCGCAGAGCTATGATATGCAAGTCACCATGATCATACTGATTTGGGTAAAACTAAAATAAACATAATCTAATAAACAAGAAAAACAATCCACAATGCTCTGACTCTGATTAGCTAGGATATGCGCAGAACAGCACTTCACTGTACCGTACAAGCATGCGTGATGATCGAGGTGGTCTTGCTTTATTTATTCCACCACTACTGAATGTGATATTTACTATACTGCAGACCTGCCAAACTTCACATATTTCTCACACACACACACACACACACACACACGCATTTTTACATTTTATGAGTTATCTCTCAAAAATACGCTCAAAAGAGCAGTCTTCTTTTTTCCCTTATAAAAAAGGATGATCAGCCAATGATATATGAATCTGGAATGACTGACAATTGTGTAGGTTTTTAAACTCTACCTCAAGTGAAGTAATTTAGTCACTTTCGCTTGTTGGAATTTGCGTATTTGAATATCATTTCAATTTGAATAACAATTATATTATTTTTAAAGGAGAGCATCCACAAGCCAAGACTCTAAAGACTACAACAACGTTTTTTCTGGAGCTAGTAGCACAAAAATTCAAGTTATAAAGTGATAAAAAGTCAAACGCCAGTACAGACTCCTGACGTGCCCTGTTAGCCCGCCCTCCCTGGAAGCCTGCCAGTGCTCTCATCTCAATTTGATTTTCCAGCTCAAAAGTTGCACTGATGCATTGCCTTCGTTTTCTGTTAAGGCTGCCAAATAATGTGTTCATTAATAAGTTCATTAGTTTGAAATAAAATTTATCAGTGTTTGTTAGCCTTAGGTAACATTAGATCATTAAGCAATATTTTTTAAGGAATATTTTTTATTTTGCAAGAGTCTGGTTATACTGAATATTGGCATTGCTGTGAGTAGGCCGTAGGAACAAAGCCACAGGGCAAGTGCCATAGGTAATCACAGCCGTGCAGATATTCAGTATACCCACACGATTGTGAGTGTGATATTGTTATATAATATAATATTGTTATATTATACAACAGTTCTATAAACAAGAACTTAATATTGAGTAAGTGATACTTCAAACACAATATAGCCAAATGTTATGTTTATTTTTGCTCAACTAGTGGAAATAGATCCCGAAGAAGCCACACTCACTTTATAGCACGTTGGCTAGCTGGCTAGCTAGCTCACGTTGATTTATACATTCCCGTTAAAGGTGCTTCCAGTAAAATTGGCGTCCCTTCTTCCTTTTCATCTTCATCTGACCAGCTTCCGTATTTAATGTCACTAGTTATATTCCTGAAAAGTATCATTTACTATGTCCACTGATGATGTCACTAACTCTACTGTAGTAACTGTTTTTTTTTTTCGTAAGGTTGATTAGGCTCTTTACACTGCTCTCGTTCTGTTCAGTTCTGTCTCGGCTCAGTGGGGTCGCATGTTGCCCAGTGTATGTGAATGTGTGACTGTTTTGAATGAACAGGAAGCAGTGGGGGCGGAGCTGGGAAGCACAGCATCAATGACATCAACCTGGAGAGATTGCAGCTGGGTGGACCCGGGGTGAGACCAACAAACACACAGGTACACACACACACACACACACACACACACACACACACACACACACACTGATCACACTAGCTATAGTTTTGTGAACATACTGCATTCCAGGGTTCATATTATTAATGAAAATATCACAAACATTAATAGTGTAAAAACTGTAATTGTTAATTGAGATGACTTTTTACTCCTACCCAGGTGATAGTGATGTTGTAAATAAAGGCTGAAACCTAGCCACGACCTGCTCAAGTGCTTCTTAGTTTTGTCATTGTGTCGTAACTAATCAGACAGAAAGATCACATTTTTTCACCAAATTACGCATGACTAAAACTAGTCATTTTTCATAAAATGAAAACGATTTATGTGTAGAAACAATTAAGAAGCATTAAATTTTCAAAAGTACAGTAACTTTCAGTCACACAACATGTAGCATTGCAGAAATGCTACTAACGACTAACAAAAAGAGAAAATAAACAGTATATGTGATACACAAAGCATTTTTAATTATTTGCAGGGACTATAGGGACTAGAGAAGCCTTCCACTGTCTTTTAAAGGTAAAAGAAAAATCAGAATAAGGTTTCATTTTGGACATCCACATTATCTTATTTGTGATTAAAAAAGTTTTAAGGAAGATTTTTTTTTTAAACCACCAGCCGTCACAAGAAAAACAGAATGGTATTATCACAATAGCAAATGAACCGACAGTATCAGATTCATTCTAATTTGGACTCTGCAAACACACTAATGTGCGAAAGCATGCCAGTACATCCGCTAGTTTGAGCAGATGCTAATCAATATTTTTTGTTCTCCTCCGCTCTAGCTGGGTTGGTCGTGTCCTTCATGTACTTTCATAAATAAGTCGACGAGGCCCGGCTGTGAAATCTGCAGTACAGAAAGACCCACTCGGCCGGAGCTCAGCGCATCTGAGGAGGCGGCTCTTCTCCTATAAGAGTTCTCCAATCCACACTGTGAACTTTTTCAGCCACAAGGAGGCCAGTATAGACATGGACAAGACATATCCATGCACACACATTCATCTGGCACAGGATTCCATGTGCTGAGTGAACCGAGGTGAGAAAAAGCGTCCCTGAACTCTAGGAACTCCCTGACCTATCTACGAATCTCTAGTGCGTGCCATATGCCATGTTCTTTTATTCAAGCCACTATTGCTCAAAGACGTTTCAGTCGCAGCTGAGCCGAGAGCAGCTGATGACGAGCGAATGATGATGAGGAGGAGGATGATGAAGAGGATGAACATTCACAGTGTAGATCATCAAACATCAGCTCCTTTATGGTCCTTAAAGTGCAGTGTCTCTACAAATAACCAGCAGTTTTAGCTTTTCTTTAAAGTACCCCTGAATTCAAACACGTGATTTTTTTCTTTTTCTTTTAGTAAGCAATAAAACACATAACGCAAGAAAATAATCAATGACAGGGTGGCGTGATGAAGCGGCGTTACTGTTTCCACCATGAAGGATTGTTTTCCAGTATCACCACATCCCGAAGTGTTCTATTCCTCTTATATTACAGCAATTTGCCAGCAATGTTTAAAGAGCGAAACATCATAGATTTGTCCATTTAGAGTTACAGTTAACATTGTGGAACGTCTGCAAAACAAGTTCCTGTTATCACTTACGTTACAGCAGCTATTAACACTTGTTCCCTCAGCAGCCTCTCTTTCCATCTTTCTTGAAGTTACTAAAACGCAGCTTGTCATGTTACCGAGAAACCTCAAAGTGTAAACTCCTTACTGACTGTAACATAGCTCCTTCCATAAATGTTAGAAGTCTCCTTCTGGAAAACTTCTTTCTATCAGCAGTTTATACGTCTTTGTCAAGTAACACGTTTTTAATCTGTTCATTATGAGTTAATGGACTGAACGTCTATTATTCAAGTCCATGTGCAAGTTGTTACTATAGAAGCAGCAATTTATTAGAACTGTCAGACATACCTTCTGACCTATCAGAATTGAGAATTCAATAGCTCTGTCACAAAATAAGCCCAATTAGATTGATAGATTGAAGATTTCACATCCGATATCCAAATGATTATTCTAACGTAATTGAGGAGAATATGATACTCGGACAAATCGAGACTCAGATACTGAAATCCCACTTAGCTGATGGTAGAGGAACAAGAATAAATTCAATTAGAAAATACTACTCTTTGTGATAGTTTTCATGGACAATATTAAACCTGAACTGCAGCATGTTCACAAAAATCTGAAGATTAGTAGTACTGACATGGGGGAAGGGGCGTACCTAATTTGCGTATTCATGCATAGATCCTTGCATGTGTAGAGATGGTTCTAGACCATTTTTTTTTTAGTAGTTTTGAATCATTTGTAATTCTGTACATTGTAATATCACCTGTTCAGGGACACTTTAAATAAGAGGCACAGGGAAAAAAAAAAAAGTCATCTTTTCACTTGTAAATATATCAGGCATAATTTCTGCAAACACCTCGTCCTCACCACAGACTGGAGTCGAATACTTATTCAAGTGATTTATTTTTTTTTTATTTTTTTTTTTTTGTGTGTGTGAATGAATTCAGTTTCAGTTTTATTTAATGTTTTACACTAATTAAGACTGTAGTAGGATTTAAAAAAAAAAAAAAACTCTGGATTCACTGTTGATGCAAGCTACACCTTGTATAACAATTTCATTAAAGCTCATTAATGCATATTTGCAAAATTAGAAATGACCGTGTTTGCAAGATTGTTGCAGTTCCCTAAGTGAATTTTGGTGAGACAGAAATCCTACGAAACTCTTAATTACTGACTTGGATTGTGCTTGTTTTTTTTTTTGTTTGTTTTGTACTGTTTTGTACTGTTTTCTCTTCCATAAAACTATTATTGCAGATAGTTACTGGACCTCAGTCTGGCCTCTCTTGTTAAAATGATTATAGTAAAGATAAGGAGTCTGATGTAGCATCTCAGTAAAATGCTCTTCACCAGCCTTAAATAGCATAAAAAAAAAATTTAAAACCTGCTGAAGATATGATTCTCACAAAACCAAAACCTGTCTAAGAAGATACAGCATCAGCATTTTACTTGTGCCACAAGCTCATGATTGTAAATGATTGCATTTATTATTATAATTAAGTAAATTATATTTGGTGTTCATTTTATGGACAATAAAATTATGAGACAAAAACTAACGTGGTTTTCTTTTATATACTGTGTGTGTGTGTGTATATATTATTATATATATATATATATATATATATATATATATATATATATATATATATATATATATATATATATATATATACACACACACATATATTATATATTATATATAATATAGCTATAAATACAGCATATAAATCACCCAAATTTCATTCTTTAGCATGCTTCATGCTCTTTTTCTAAGCATTACGAACCATTTTGAATCATCAGTCTTAACTAAGACAGAACCTTATCATACGGCGACCATGAAATTATTTGATGTGTCAGTATTTTGCATGTTTATTGCTAACTAAGAATGAGATGATGGAAAGCTAATTTCCTGCTAGCTGTCATTTACTGTTAGCCATGTTAACATTTTTATAGAGCTGTAACTAGCACATCAGTGCATGTCATAAGTTAGACACGCCTGCAAATATAGCCCTAGATATTTTTTGTTCCTTATCTTGTTTGGTTTTAACTATAAAATAAAGTTCATGAACACTTCAGTGCAGGTTTTTTATGAACACAATCTGACTTTAAATATTATGCTTCACTGACCCCTGGGTGTTCCCGGACCCCACTTTGAGAACCTCTGCCTTATGGGTTCTTTGGATGGTTAAAGGCTCTAGCGTTCTAAAGGAATATACTTGAAACCTTTCCTGAAGGGAAAACCATTTGTTGTGATTAAACATAGAAAATGCAAGAGATCCTCCAAAGAGACAAACTGAAAAGCCCTTTAAGGTTCTACACGAATAGACAGAGTGTATTCCAAAATGACACCAAAATAATAAATAAAAAGAGCTTTGGCTTTATTGCATGTTTATTAACTGCAGTTGCTATGCATAATTGTGTATATGATGTTATAAAGGCAAAGCTTCCCTGGTACTGTATTTTCTTTCATTCATTCATGTGTGTGTGTGTGTGTGTGTGTGTGTGTATATATATACAGTTAGGTCTGGAAGTATTTGGAGTTTTTGTGATTTTGCCTTTATACACCACCACAATGGATTTGAAATAAAACAATCAAGATGTGATGGAAGTGTAGACTTTCAGCTTTATTTTAAGAGGTTCCACAAAAATATGGCATTTACCATTTAGGAATTACAACCATTTTCAACAAAGTACCTCCATTTTCAGGGGCTCAAAGGTGTTTGGACAATTGACTGACAAGAAGTTAATTGACCAGGTGTGTTCTGACACCTTTCTATCATAAACAGCATTAACTTTTTCAGCAGTTTGTGCTACAGTAGCTGTTCTGTGGGATTGGACCAGATGGGCTAGCCTTCGCTCCCCATGCGCATCAGTGAACCTTGGGTGCCCATAATCAATGATTATCACTTCACTTCACCTTTAATGTTATGGCTGATTGATGTATATACATAATATATTTTGGATGCTGGGCGGACAGGGTTAGGGTGGACAGAGTCCAGTCATCAGAGCCTGTATGAATTAGGGGATTTCCGCTGATCGCTTTTTAAAACTTTATTTATTTATTTATTTATTTATAATTTTTGTTTGTTTAAACAAAAGCGCGCGCCTGAAAAGGGGGCTGCTCTTCTCAGCGTTGATGCAGAATATGGCACCGCATCCACCACCAAAACACTAATTAACCTAAAGAAACCTTTCAATATGTGCTGCTAAGAATACATCTACTTGTTAAATACAACTAACGTTAGCGATAGTTAAATCGTTATGTCGTTAAAACTGGCCAAGCCTTACACAAACTTGCTAGATAACTAGTTAGCCCAAGTAGGTTATTAGCTAGCATGCCGGGGCAGCCATCTAGTTAGCCTGAATGCTAGCTGGCATGATAACAAAATGAGGTTCGCTTAAACGATAACAGAAGACGAACACGACCCACAAATAGCATGTGTGTGTGTGTGTGTATATATAAATATATATATATATATATATATATATATATATATATATATAATGATATGTAAACAATAAATAACATACATTTCCGCTGCGTCATGCTAGAAAACTCGGTGTTGTTAAGGCTAACTAGCCCGTCATGAATGAGGAGTAATACACACAGTGTTAGCAGGTGGCTACAATAATAAACACACTTCATACATCTTATGTTGATGTTGGCTTGACAAAGCCAGTCTTAAAGTTTAAAATAGTTGTCAGTTTGACATCTGAGGGTAATGTGCAGTTTTAAGAAAGAGACAGAGAGATAGGGTGCCAATAATTGTGGAGTTGATTAGATAGATAGATAGAGTTGTACCATCTCATCTGTAAGTTGTACCTACCTACACAAATAAAATACAACCATATAAATCAAGAAAACAATTATTGACATATAAACATTCCTGCTGTGTTTAACACTGAGATGCTCGCTGAAGACAGCCACTGACAGAAAACTTGACATTTTTTTTGTCTTTCTCACCATTCTGTGTCCGGCTCCCCACAACTGGACAGATGAAGATTCTCCTCACATAACTGCTGCTCGCTGTTTTTGCCTTGTTTGTTTTTCGCACCATTCTGTGTAAACTCTAGAGACTGTTGTGCATGAAAATCCCAGGAGATTACAAGTTTCTGAAATATTCAAACCAGCCCGTTTTTTCCTCCCATTTTGATCACTGACGTCAACATTATCTAAATTGATGTGAACATTAATTGACCTGCAGGAAATTATACACTGCGCTACTGTCACATGATTGGCTGATTGAATGAACGTGCATGTGTACAGTTGTTCCTAATAAAGTGGCCAATAAGTGTAGAAATATTTTGTCTTTTGTATTGTACAGTATAGTAGAGCTTTTAGCTGGATGAAAGCTGCGAATGCTAGTTACAGACCAAACTAGGATTATGAGTTCGTGTGCAATATACCATCATTACCTGCGTAATGCGCCTGCTCCAAAGTCAGACTGGAAAAAACTATTAAGGATCATATAGGACTAAAAACAGACCCAAAGAAAACACATACTGTAAGATCCAATTTATTTTTGCTGATCTTCAAGCTGGACATTGTCCAACTTAAGGAATCAATTGGCAGTAGATCACTTACTATGAGCATCTCAAAACTGCCAAGGGTGGTGCTTAACATCCAGATAGCGGGACTGTGGACGCATTCCGTCCCAAAAATCTGGATGTATTTAAATCCCTAATGAGCAAGCCAGAGGCGACAGTGGCAAGGAAAAACTCCCTCAGATGACACATGTGGAAGAAACCTTGAGAGGAACCAGGCTCAAAAGGGAACCCATCCTCTTCTGGGTGACACCAGATAGTGAGCTTATAAATCATTACTCTTCCTCAATCATATACTATATAGACAGTCCTGAGGGTGTTGAAAAGATGTTCTTTATGAACATCAGGGTGTTTATGATTACAGCAGAAGTGTTTAGGTACAATTCTACAGTGTCCAAGAAACAACCTTAGGCAGGAACCCTGGGTTCAGCCACAAGGTCACTCCAGAATCATCTGGCCAGTAAAGCACGCAGGGCGAATTTATCACCAACAATTTGGCTCTTGGGGGAGTTTGGCAAATGGAGGTGTTTACCTCCTTAGCTCACAACACTGCTATGAGCCCATGTGCTGCCAACAAGATGTTATCCACTGTGATGTGGTTAGCCAAAATGGCTGCCACATACACGTTCGGCATAGATGGCGATTTGCCACTATACAGCAGTGCCCACAAAATGCATACATACCCACATGTATGCTCTATGCCCATATAGACCATACATGGCCTGCGTACTAGGAGCTCTAGAGTTCAGGATCACTTCCTGGACTGTTACTTTGCAGTTATCGAGCTGCTCACCGGTTTTAGGGGCCGAACCCACAGGTGCAGGTCGTCTGGCTGCGACAGACACCTGCTACACCGGTGGAGCGTCGTTAACATGAGCGTCGTTAACACGCCTCATACTTAACTCACAATGAGAATTCCACTAGGCCAAAAGCGTCGTCGCAAAAGATACTTAGCAAAATCCCGCGTAGTTTCCATCTTCCATCTGCATCACCCCTGCGTGGCCCCAAGCCATCCACGCTGTCGCTTGCCCCGACATCTTTCCCACCGCATCTTCTTGCATCTTTCTAGAGAAGAGGAAGGGCTTCAGCCAGTGCTAACTCTCTCATAGAGGAGCACATAGGCGCTAGTCGACCTCATCTTTAACACGTCCGTCTCGGTGGTCAGAGTGACCCGCTGGTCATTGTAGGTCATCCACTGGTGACTGGAACTGGAACAATCACTCAGATAATGTCCTGGGAAAGGGACATGATCAGCAGAAGTACATATGGATCACTATAAAGTGTTTTTGCTATGAATGAAAAAAAAATGTGGATCACTATAAAATGTGTTTTCCGAATTAATTAATAAATATGCAGGCTGTAGTTGTGTGTGTGTATGTGTGCTTATATCTTACCACATAATGTTGTGCTTCCAACATGGCTGAGGACACTGATCAGTCGATACGTGGCAGCTGATCCACCCTAAAAACAACACACATCACAATACAGATCACATACAGATACAAAACTTGAGTCTACACACTACATCCTATTGCATCCTTCCCAGCTCTCTTTCCTAACTTTCTCACTGCATTGTGTCTCTCTGTCTCTCTCTCACCAGTTCATTTCTGTCTGTCTCTCTGGCCTCAGCTTTGCTGTTCTCTACATGAAGAAGGAAGGCACAAAGGAAAGATTAGCTCTTCTTTAATTAATATGGATGTGATTTATACTGGCTGTAAACATTAGCTGACTCTCTTGGACTCTCTTGGATTTTAGGCTTGCACTAGTTATTTGCTTGCGACGTACCTATTCTGGGCGAATCTGATTCAGGATGGCAGTTTATCTGCAGCTCAGGTTTGATCTCCACTGGCATATGCAGCTTGACGACTGTGTAATATTCAGTCACTTTGAACCTGTTCAGCTGCAGAATCAGAAACCTGGAGAGAAAAGAAATTAAAAGTGACCTTCGAGCCAAAGAGCCACAGTCACTGGTGGCACACTTACAGCACTTGCAATTGACTGACCAGGTTCTTGCCTGTGATGGAAAAGTCAAAAAAGCTTAACCAGAAAATGTGCCTTGATTTAGAGTCAAATCCTTTTCTCGCTCAGATGCTCTTAGCCCCGAGTGTGACTACTGTGACTATGTGAACGTTACCATGAGGGAAAATGCACCAAACCAAAACACTGCATATGTGAAAATACCCTTATATAACACTCCTAGAGTGTGTGTGTGTGTGTGTGTGTGTGTGTGTGTGGTAGCCTTACCTGGGCAGAGTGTGGAACATCCACCTGGACTTGGCACATTCTCCTCCACACACCTTGCATTTGCTCTCTAACTCTGTGGGGTTCTACAGTATACACATTATTCATACACAGAGATGTCCGTGATAATGTGACAGATATGAAAAAGAAAGAGAAGCAGGCTGAGATTTACTCACATTAACTATGTCATAGAGGCACTGGTCCACTGAGTTGTGCACCAGGGGCAGAGAGATGTGATTAAACACTTCCACTTTGTTGTTGTGCTGGGATCCACAGCTGCAACACACAACATGCATCAACATCTAATCAACATCTGAATCACATACAAACTCCAAACTTTTTACGTTACTTGTCATACCTGGAGCATGTTATAATGTTCCTCATCTTGAACTTGAAATTGGCCCTGACTGGGCATCTAGGGTCCACATCCTCTTGCCAACCCAGCCATCGCCCAGACTCCTCCATTTGGGTCAGACAGTGGCAGAGGAATTCATGGGCGTCCTATACACACACACACACACACACACACACACACACACAGCAGTAAAAATTAAATCATATCCAAAGCATTTTCTTTCTGCATGTTTGTGTGTGTGTGTTTTCTGAGCTCACGTTCTGTTGACTGATGGTGAATTCTGGATTGATGTCTGTAGCTGATTCAATCAGGGCCAGGAGGAGAGAATCCTTGCTGATGTCACCTTGAACTTCAGAGCTCTTTCTCAACCTCGACAACTCCACAAAACATCTGCAAAGGATCCAGGAAAAACTTCCTCTGAAATTCTACCTTCAGTAATATTCCTCAGCTCAGCTCTTATCTCACATATTCTTCCACCTTTCCTCCTTGCAAAGATTTAGATCAGTCAATAAGTTTAAGATAAGTCCAGAGTGCAGCCGCGCAGCTTTTTACCAGCACCTGAGACTATTTTACTTGTGCAAAATCTACACTCTAAAATATTTGCTGTCTCTGTGTCAAAGAACAAAAAGGATGAAAATCCTATGTCTGTTTTATAACGGCCTGAATACACTCACTCCCTGCTATCGTTCTGATCTCACACTCTTAGGTCATTTTCACACTTGTCAACACTGACGCCAGGTGTCGACATTCTGTACATTTTACTGCTGGTTCGTCATACGTTTTATTATTGATTTGGTCAATTAGTCATTGCAGCCATTGACTCAAGTACTTGGACTAAGTGTGAAAACACCATTAGATTCCTGTCTACTGCTATGCTGAAAGTATAACAGTTGTAGTCCTGAGTGAGTCTTTTCTGTTGTAGCACCTCACCTCTGGAGCAAACAGTCTCACAAAAACTCCATCTGATTATCTATCTGCTTTCTCAAACCTTAATTTGATCCTTTTACCTTTTCATTAATTCTTGTTAATTCATTTTTTATTATCCTAAATTTGTCTCCTAATGGAGTCCCTTTGCTAGTTAACAGTTTTAATGTTATCTGCTCCTTTAGGTATTGTAAAGAGTATGCCTATGTTCTTAAAAAATGCTGTATAAAAGTAGCGTATCATTATAATTTATAAATGTACAGTAATGTATAGTCTTAGTACCTGAGGAATGTGTCCTCTAGTTTGTGGACAGAATTGTCCAGCAGGTAGGAGAGCTCTCCGCAAAAAGACTCAGCTGTGAACAGACACTGCAGACTTGCGTTAACGTAGCAGTTGTTTCCAAAATTAGGCAACCTGCAACAGATCCACCTGTTAGACACAGATTCTGATTCACAAAAGCATACTAGGGCTGTGTAAACACACAAACACGTAGCACAGCGCTACTGCTAATATTCCCTTGTTTCTGTATAAATTTATAGGCTCATTAATATTCTAATGCATTCCGGCACCAAATATTAGTAAGCATAACTAATTATATTTAAACTAATTCCAATCTGAATATTCTTTTTAAATTAAAAATGAGAGACAAACACACATCAATGTGTCATACCCGCCAGTGAGCTCTTGCTTGTCTGTGATGGGGGGCAGAGTCAGAGTCAGAGTCGTGCTGTTTATGTTTCCCTCAGACGGAGTCGGAATCGGGCTCTTCATGTTTCCCTCAGACGGAGTCGGAATCGGGCTCTTTACGTTTCCCTCAGACGGAGTCAGAATCGGGCTCTTTACGTTTCCCTCAGACGGAGTTGGAATCGGGCTCTTTACGTTTCCCTCAGACGGAGTCAGAGTCGTGCCGTTTATGTTTCCCTCAGACGGAGTCAGAATCGGGCTCTTCATGTTTCCCTCAGACGGAGTCGGAATCGGGCTCTTTACCTTTCCCTCAGAAGGAGTCGGAATCGGGCTCTTCATGTTTCCCTCAGACGGAGTCAGAGTCGTGCCGTTTCTGTTTCCCTCAGGGATCATCTTTTTGGAACTGAAACAGTGAGGCATAGAGTTTATAGTGAACTATTTGTGTCTGTGCGTTGGCAGGTCTGGATATTAAAGAGTAAATTTGTACCACTGTATAAAAGAATGTAAATAAGCTTTTCTTTGCTCTGTTTTACTCGTCTGTCTCTCACCTGAATGCATGTGGATCTCTCACCCTTTTCTTGTATTCCATGTAAGAAGAAAAGGCCAACTCCATCAGTACCTCCATCAACTTTTCCATTTCATCCTCCGACTTGAATAGGATCATTTCTTTCTTTTCCTCCTTCCTGTCTTGGCCACGCAGGGTCATCTCCTTCCTTTCCTCCTTTTCTTTCCTCATTGCAGTGGTCCCCGCTGAGCTTTGTAAATTTGTCCTCACATGGGCCTCTTTGACCTCTATGCGTTTCGTCCATGGGTGTTTTGAGATAGGACTGACAATGACCGGCTTTGTTTCGGATGTTTTCATATTAGGCCTATTTGAGGTCGTCTCCTTCCTTTCTGCAGTCTTCTTTTCTTGGCCATACAGGGTTGTTGTCCTCTTTTCCTCCTTTTCTTTCCTCATCGCAGTGGTCCTCACATGGGCCTCTTTGACCTCTAAGCGTTTCGTCCCTGGGAGTTTTGAGGTCGGCCTCACACTGGCCTGCTTCGTTTCTGCTTTTTTCATATTAAGCCTATTTGAGGTCATCTCCTTCCTTTCTGTAGGCTTCTTTTCTTGCCCATACTGTGTTGTCTTCTTCCTTTCCTCCTTCGTCGCAGTGATCCTCATCGAGCTTGGTAAATTTATCTTCACACCGGCCTCTTTGCCCTGTATGCATTTTTTCCCTGGGAGTTTGGAGGCTGGCTTCACACTTACCTGCTTCCTTTCTGCACTTTTCTCATTGTGGCTAGTCGAGGTCGTCTTCTTTGTTTTTGAGAGTTGCCCTGGCATGGCCCCCGCTAATAGTTTCACAAAGACATTTTGCGGAGTCTCTTTTGGAGTTTCTGAGCTGCTGAGGAGTAAAGAGATGCTGTTTGTATTCATAGTAACTAGCAGTCAAATTCCATAGTATTTTTAAATACTGGATCTGAGCCTACAACAATCTGTCTCTAAATACCTATAGTTCTCACAGTTTTCTGATGTCAACATGGAGCTGTATAGTTTTTGCTGTAACTTACCCTTCTGTAAATGATGCAGGTTGCACCTTGTTCTTCTTCTACACAAGAAGAAACACACAGACATCAGAAGGATGCTTATGAAAACACAACAGAAACACAAAATCCTTGTGCTACATTTCAGGTTAGTTATTTTTACTTGCACACTCTGGTAGTTCTACTTCCTAATTTTGCCAGAGTGCATTTTCCTTCAGAATTACTGAAGTGATTCCCATGATTCCCTGCTCCTTTTCACCCATAAAACAAAAGGGATGAAAACTTTGGCACTACACTGAAAGTCAACAAGGTTAATCAAAGAAGCATTCAGAAAATTCATGTACTTTACAAGTCTGATATTTCGTGTGATTTTTCAGTAACAAATAGTAAATGTGATGTTTGTGTGTGAATATTTTGGACAGAAGATGTTCTTACCCTCCAGAAACACCATTTTGATGTTCTCCTTGCACCATCCTTTTTCTTCTCTGTGGATTTCTCACTAGATCCAGGCGTCTCTGTTGGTCTTTTTGAGCCGCTGAGGAGTAAACAGATGCTGTTTGTCATCCCAGTAACTATCACAGGTTTTGTCTGAATTCATTACCCATAATACCTGAGGTTTTGTTTGAGCTTGATCTCATTAAGGACATGCACATGTCTGTAATGTAGCTTACCTTTCTGTAGGGGTCACAGGTACTGAAGGATGCACCTTGTTCTTCTACAGATAATAAAAGGAAACACACAGGCACAAGAGTGATGCTTATAAAAATACTCTTGTTTTCAACATGCTACAGTTAATTTTCTTCCATTCTTCGGTAGTTTTTTCCCCCAACCCTACCCCTCCTTCCACCACCACCAAAAAGGCAAATGTGATGTTTATATGTGAATATTTTGGATAAAAGATGTTCTTACCTTCCAGAAACACCATTTTGATGCTCTCCTTGCACCATCCTTCTTCTTCTCTGTAGATTTCTCACTAGTTCCAGGTGTCTCTGTTTGTGTTTTTGAGCCGCTGAGGAGTAAACAGATGCTGTTTGTCCTCCGAGTAACTATCATTCAAATTCTATAGTATTTTTAAAATCTGGGCCCTGAGCCTACACAATCTCTGTCTGAATTCTCTCTGTTTGACCTTGATCTCATTAAGGAGATGCACATGTCTGTAATGTAGCTTACCTTTCTGTAGGTGTCACAGGTACTGAAGGATGCACCTTGCTCTTCTACGGATAACAAAAGGAAACACACAGGCACAAGAGTGATGCTTATAAAAATACTATTTTTTTTTCAACATGCTACAGTTAGTTTTCTTCCAATCTTTGATAGTTTTCTTTTTTTCACCTCTGAAAAAAGATCTGTATTATGGCTTCCTTTAAAATGATGTATTAATGTTAGTATTTAGATAAGAAAAGAGAGCTATGTGTCCTAAAAGTGAAATTACATATAAGTATTTAATTTACAACAGGCACATATTGAAGTCAATCTCAATTAGCATTTTATTGAGTGTTTAGTGCACTAAGTAGTGTCTATAACACCTTTATGTTGCACCCTACGTAGTGAACATATGAGGTAAATAGTAAGACATTTGGGATGCGACCTCAGTGTGTGTGAACTTTTCCTCTCGTGCACGAGCTGAAGATAATGTAAAGCTGTCATAAATATCAGCAACAAGAAAACATTTCTCTGGCTAAGTAAACCATTTAAAACATTAAAGTCTAGGATAAAATGATGCTGTTGCCTCCACATGAGATTTCTGTTTGTCTGTGGAGGTGTACTGGGTTAATCAGTCTCGTCCATATCAGAATGCAGCTCAGTGTTTCATTTATTTCCAGCAGTTCACATTTCACTGCAGTATTAAAGCAATTCCACAGTCCTAATAATGACTATAATCATCACTACAGAATTAATAGCTGATGGAGCCCAAAGCTGAGATCAATTCAAAAAGATTTATATCTACATTTATGTCTAAATATAGATTATTTACTATAAACATTGTCACAAAGCAGCTTTACACAAATCTGAAAATAAAGTGCATGGCTCTTCAGCCTGTTTGAATGTTTAATGCCATAATTTTTGTACTGAACATAAAATTCACCCCCTTTCATGTAGATTAGAAGACGTGTTTTTGAGATACTGAGACATTTCACTTTCAATAACGAACAGTAAATGTGACGTGTGAAAGTTTGTGGATTAAAGAATTTCTTACCCGCGACCAAAAACAGGGGCAGCAGAGCATTCTGAATTTTCACTGAACTCCTTCACAATAAAAGAAAATGATTTATCTGAAGAAACAAAGTCTAAATGTGAAAAATGTCTCTTTGCTCCTGTTTCCTTTTTCTGCACTGAGGTAAAAATATCGTCCAGGTGTTCTATAGAACGCGCGCGCTCATGTGCCAGCCGTTGTGACGTCACAATAGCGGTGACTTCACCCACGCCGCTCAGTTAGCGCGAGCCCAGTTTTTAAGCGCAACGCGAGTTCATTAGTGTTTCCTTTCAACATGAGAGTATATATATATATATATATATAGCCTTTGTGTGAAAATGCTCTTTGGCTTTTTCTTAGTTTTGGAAGTGTATCTGAAATTAGTGGGCAGCGCAAAGCCAAAAGATTGCAGATTAAAGACAGCCATATAGCCATATACACTCAGCGGTCACTTTAATAGGAACACCTGCACACCTGATGCTCATGTGGCAGCAGCACAACGCAGACAATCATGCAGATACAAGAGCTTCAGTTAATGTTCACATCAAACATCAGAATGGGGGGACAAAATGTCATGACTTTATAAGCCTCTACTGTATATGTACACTCACTGTCCACTTTATTAGGAACACCTGTACACTTGCACATTCGTGCAGTTATCTAATCAGCCAGTCATGTGGCAACAGCGCAATGCAAAAAAAATTAAGCAGATGCAGGTCAAGAGCTTCAGTCAATGGTCACATCAAAAAATGTGATCTCTGTGACGTGAACCATGGCCTGGTTGTTGGTACCAGAAGGGCTGATTTGAGTATTTCAGAAACTGCTGATCTCCAGGGAATTTCACACACAACAGTCTCAAGAGTTTACACAGAATGGTGCCAAAAAAAAAAAAAAAACTAAAATCACTGATTGAGCGACAGTTCTGTGGGTGGAAACACCTTGTCGATAAGAGAGGTCAGAGGAAAATGACCAGATTGGTTTGAGCTGCCAGGAAGGATGTAAAAACTCAAATAATCACTCTTTACAACCGTGGCGAACAGAAAAGCATCTCAGCATGCACAAAACATTGAACCTTGAGATGGATGCGTTACAAGAGCAGAAGACCACGTTGGGTTTCACTCCTGTCAGCCAATAACAGGAGTCTGAGGCTTTCATGGGCACAGACTCACCCAAACTGGAAAGTTGAAGCTTAGGGAAAAAAAAAAAATCACGAATGGTCTTTTTCCAGTCTTCCACTGTCCAGTTTAAGTGAGTCTTTGCCCGTGACAGCCTCAGATTCATGTTCTTGGCTCACAGAAGTTGAAAGTCACTGAGATCACATTTTTTCCCCCCAAATCTGATGTTTGATTTGAGCATGAACTGAAGCTCTTGACCTGTAGCTGGATGATTTTATGCACTGCACCGCTGCTCACACATGATTGGCTGATTGGATAACTGCATAAATGAGCTGTACAGGTGTTCCTATTAAAGTGACAGGTGAGTGTACATATTAATTTATATTTGTCATACCCAAGGTCGCTATACAACCAAAAAACACAAAAAATACACAGCCCAATGACAGAAGAGAAAAAAATAGAACAATGAAGATTGGCGTTAGTCCCTGATGTACGGCTAATATTCACTCACCAGCCACTTTAATAGGAACATCTGTACCCCTGTTCATTAATGCAGATACAGGTCAAGAACTTCAGGTAATGTTCACATCAAACATCATAATGGGGGAAACGTGTAATCTCTGTGACTTTAACCGTGGCAAGGTTGTTGGTACAAGGTTGGTTTGAGTATTTCAGAAACTGCTGATTTCCTGGGATTTTCACACTTAACCAAAAAGGGTTTAACAAGAATGTTGTGTAAATGCAGTTCTAGGGGGGTAAATGATGAGTGAGGTCAGAGGAGAATGGCCAGACTGATTCAAGCTGTCAAGAAGGTTACTGGACAGCTGAAGATGGGAAAAAAATCCTCTGTTCTTATTTCTAACTTCAGTTGTCCAGATTCAGTGAGCCAGTGCCCACTGTAGCCTCAGATTCCTGTTATCGTCCGACAGGAAGGGATTCACTGCGGTCTTCTGCTGTTGTAGCCCATCCAAGTCAAGGTTCAGCATTTTTACTCACCACGGTTGTATATTGTTATTGGCGTGCTTTCCGCCAATCATTCATAAATTCATTTTACGGTTTTGAAAATGAATCCCTGAGTCAGGGAAGCAGGGGGCGAGGGGGTGGTGGTCTTGTTCTCAAGGGTCTTATCTTTTCCAACCCTTGCAACACCCCTGGCTCAAACCAGTCTGTCCATTCTCCTCTGCCCTCTCTCATCAAGAAGGTGTTTCTGCCCCTATTGAGCTTTTTTATTTTTTTTCCCCATAATTGGATATATGACTATTTGAGTTTTAGACCTTGTGTGATGAAACAAGTTGAAACAATTTTAAAAAGTCGAAACAATTTTAAATTTTATTTCCTCTTTTCTTAAAGTGAAAAAATAATTAATTTCTTATTTTAATGTGTGCCAAGAAAAACAACAAAATAAAATATTTTTTTCCCCTTGCTTCCCTATTTTTCTTTTTATTTCACAATGAAAGAACACTGTAGCAGCTTTCCATTAAACTGCTGGTATTGGTAATAGGAGTGAGCAAGTAGATGACGCGTAAAAACTAGAATCTATGCAAACACATGTAAGATGCAAACAGTGTCTTTCTTTATTGTGCTTCAATGAATAAACATTGCTTCAATTAGCTTCCTGTGGTGTCATTTTGTTTTGTTCACAAAAAGTCCACACAAAACTCCATACCTTGTAGATACAGCATACTGTTCAACACGGTCCAACACATAGTCCAAAAAGCCTTTAACATAATGAAGCACGACCTAAAACGGTCAAAAACTGTGTGCTTCCCCACTAACAATACACACACCTGTTGTCTCATTATCCAATTGCCCTGATGTACCATGGGTATTCTACCAGAGTGCCACCCAATGGACAAATATATAACTACAACAAAAAATGGCTTCAACACACCGGCCCCTTAATTGCTTATGGCAGGAAGACAACGATTACAAACTCAAAAATAATAATAATAATAAAAATGAAGCCATAACTAACACTGCATCTTTGGACAGGAAGCAGTAAATTTAATTTCTAAATACCCCAACTTAGTCTGCTTCTAACAGAAGACAAAACTTTTGGTTTCTATCTTTACTGAACGTAGTAAACCTTTGTTGTCTGAGTAGGTCTCCAAAACTCTTCCAAGTATCCATGAGCCTCGTGGTGCTGAAGGATCAACAATGACTACAATGCCTCCAGAAGTCAAGTTTCTACCCAAGGCTGAGATTGGTATCCTTCGTTTTAGTCAACAGGAACAATTTCAGAACGAAATTGCAGAGCTCAAGGATGGAAGTGTTAGAATAAAGATAAATGGTACTGTATACAGTTTGGATCCTGTATTACATAATGGATTGTTATTGGTGGGAGGAAGACTTGGTAAATCAGCAAGGCACATTGAAACTAAGCATCCCATCTTGTTGTCTAAGGATCAGCATGTTTCATATCTCATACTTCGAGACATCCATGAGCAGTTAGGTCACTGTGGCAGAAACCAAATGCTTTCCAAAATCCGGGTACAAGTACTGGATTACAAATGCTAATTCTGTGGCAAGAAAAATTATCTCCAAGTGTGTCATCTGTAGATGTTATAAAGGAAAATTGGGTGAACAAAAAATGGCAGACCTTCCATTGGAAGGGATCACCCCTGACCTACCTCCTTTTACCAATGTAGGAGTGGACTTTTTTTGGGCCCATTGAAGTAAAAAGAGCCAGGAGTAAAGTAAAACGCTATGGAGTGATATTTACTTGTTTCGCAAGCAGAGCAGTCCATTTGGAAATGGCGTATTCATTAGATACGGACTCATGCATAAATGCCTTGCGCAGGTTTGTTTGTCGTCGTGGACAAATTTATTTTATGAGGTCGGATAATGGGACTAATTTTATTGGTGCTGAGCGGGAGTTAAAGGATGCTCTCTCAGCATTGGACAACAAGAAGATTCAGAGAGCCTTACTTCATAAGGAAGTTCAATGGTGCTTCAATCCCCCCACAGGCTCCCATTATGGAGGGATATGGGAGCGTATAATTCGAATGGTAAGACAAATTCTTTGTTCAGTTCTTCGACAACAAACACTGGACGATGAAGCATTGCAAACAATCTTTTGCGAAGCAGAAGCCATTTTGAATGACCGTCCTATTTCCAAACTATCCAGTGACCCTAGTGATCTAGAAGCTCTCACTCCAAATCACATCCTGCTTATGAGAGGGAATCCTGCATTGCCACCTGGTTTATGTGAAAGATCTGACCTGTATGCCAAAAGGAGATGGAAACAAGTGCAATACATTTCTGATCTTTTTTGGAAAAGATGGGTACGAGAATAATTACCCTTGTTGCAAAATTGACAAAAGTGGAACAAAGAACGTAGAAACTTCACTTCTGGAGACATTGTAGTCATTGTTGATCCTTCAGCACCACGAGGCTCATGGATACTTGGAAGAGTTTTGGAGACTCACTCAGACAACAAAGGTTTACTACGTTCAGTAAAGGTACAAACCAAAAGTAGTGTCGTAGAACGTCCAATTAATAAGCTTTGTCTTCTGTTAGAAGCAGACTAAGTTGGGGTATTTAGAAATTAAATTTACTGATTCCTGTCCAAAGATGCAGTGTTAGTTATGGCTTCATTTTTATTATTATTATTATTATTATTATTATTATTGAGTTTGTAATCGTTATGTCTTCCTGCCATAAGCAATTAAGGGGCCGGTGTGTTGAAGCCATTTTTTGTTGTAGTTATATATTTGTCCATTGGGTGGCACTCTGGTAGAATACCCATGGTACATCAGGGCAATTGGATAATGAGACAACAGGTGTGTGTATTGGTAGTGGGGAAGCACACAGTTTTTGACTTTATGTAGCAGCTTTCCATTAAACTGCATTAAAAAAAGTAGATGACGCGTAAAAATTAGAGTCTATGCAAACACATGTAAGATCCAAATAGTCTCTTTCTTTACTGTGTTTCAATGAATAAACATTGCTTCAATCAGTGGAACAGACAGAGATTTATATTCTATTTATCAGCCCCGTCTCCCTAATAAAATCAAAGAAAGCTTTACTATTAATTTCACTTGACCATTTTATTAAAACCTTAAAATTTAGTTTTTGAATTCCATTTTTCTTTATTTCTTCTATCATATTGTTCCTTTCTTGTTCATACTTAATACGTTCAAGAATCACATGAGGTATTGTTTCTTCAACATGACATTGTTCACATAATCTGTTTGGATGTTTCCCTATAATTTTAATCGTGCTATTTAAATTTGAATGACCTAACATTATTCTATTATAAATAACCTCTTCTTTCCTTGATTTACCTATACATTTTATCTTCTGACCTACTTTATTAATTAAGCTGTAAAAAAATCTTCCCTTTTTCCCATTATTCCACTTTACTTGCCATTCTTCAATCACTTTACTCCAAATTAAAACCTTAATCTCTGACTTTCTTAACAGAACTTGAATCTCTATGATTTCTCTCCCTAATGCTTGTTTCGCTAATTTATCCACTTCTTCATTTCCCTTTATTCCTATGTGTGCAGGAACCCATATAAAACTGACTGAAATATTATTTTGAACAATTCTTGAGTGTATTTGTAAAATACTAAAGAGAATATCTTGATGGCTAGATTTAAAAGATCTCAAACTCTTTAAGACTGATACGGAGTCAGAACAAATTAAAACATTCCCAGGTTTATGTTCCTCTACCCACTGCAATGCCAAAAGAATTGCTACCATTTCTGCAGTATAGACTGTCAAATGATTTGAAGTTCGCTTTATTCCCTTGATTCCACTGCCTGGAACTAAAAAAGCAGCCCCAGTTGTTTGACGCTCTGGGTCTTTTGATCCATCTGTATATATTTGTATATACTGGGTATACTGGTTTCTAACATATACTGAAAATGCAGATGACAGGTCTACTTCTCTTTCTGCTTTTTTGACTTCCAACATATACAAATCTATTTGAGGTATCACATAAACCCATGGTTCATATTCCAGAATTAAAACTGTTGGGCATATCTTGATACTATTTACCTGCATTTCTTCTACATATATTTTACTCCTCCACCCAAAACTTATTCTACACCTTTTATTTTGTTCCCAGCACTTCTGTAAGACCATTTTCGTAGGATGTTCTTCTTTATGCCCCTGGAGGTTACCCCAGTAGTTGATCATTAATTGTTTCCTTCTAATTTCTAGTGGCATCTCTCCTAACAAGACTTGTAAAGCTGGAATGGGTGTCATCTTTACTGCTCCACAACACTGTCTCATAGCCTGTTTTTTATTGAGTTTTTCCAACAAGTTTTTTGATGCTGAATCATATACCACACTACCATAATCAAATACAGACCGGATCAGTGCTACATAAATAGTTTTTAATGAAGAAAAACTTTCCCCCCATTCCACTCCACTTAGACATCTCATGACATTTAACACCTTCTGACATTTCTCAACCATTTTGTTTATATGTTCAGCCCATGTACGTTTCATATCAAAATAAACACCTAAAAATTTAAAACTCTTCACCCTCTCCAACGATCTCTCATACATCTTCAAACTCACTTCTGGGACAACCCTCTTCCTAGAAAAAATTACGGTCTTAGTTTTCTCCACTCAGAATTTAAATCCCCAATCATATGCCCATTCTTCTACCTTTCTAATTGCTTCTTGCATCTTCCTATTACCATATAAAATATTCCTTCCCCTTTTCCAGAGTGCCCCCGTCATCTGCACACCTATTGTCTCATTATCCACTTGCCCTGATGTACCATGGGTATTCTACCAGAGTGCCACCCAATGGACAAATATATAACTACAACAAAAAATGGCTTCAACAAACACCATTCTCACTGTTCTCACCGTTCTGTTCTCTCTTTCTTACATTTCGGTGTAGGTTCATGCATGCAGGAAATGCACAAATAAGCACAAACAGATGTGGACAAATTTTTTGGGACCCTTATAGTTCTTTGAAACAATGATTCATTGCTCCTGAAAAGTGATTAAACCAAAAGCAATAGTCTCATATATACCTGCCTGCCCATATAGTATGTGAAAGATTAAACCAATAAAATTGTGAAGAGAAATGACTCATTGTTTATTTTTACCAAGATAATCTAAAACAGCCTGGACAGATTTCTTGGTACCCCTAAAAAGATTAGAAATCATTGCATTCTAATCATGTTTCAAACTAATTGTTTAACCTTAATTATGGCTTTTTTTCTTTTCTTTTCTTTTTTTTTTTTAACAAAAGCGCGCGCGCCTGAAAAGGGGGCTGCTCTTCTCGGCGTTGATGCAGAATATGGCACCGCATCCACCACAAAAACACTTCTTAACCTAAAGAAACCTTTCAATACGTGCTGCCAAGAAAACAGCTACTTGTTAAATACAACTAACGTTAGCGATAGTTAAATCGTTATATCGTTAAAACTGGCCAAGCCTTACACAAACTTGCTAGATAACTAGTTAGCCCAAGTAGGTTATTAGCTAGCATGCCGGGGCAGCCATCTAGTTAGCCTGAATGCTAGCTGGCATGATAACAAAATGAGGTTCGCATGAACGATAACAGAAGACGAACATGACCCACAAATAGTGTGTGTGTGTAATATATATATATATATATATATATATATATATATATATATATATAACAATAATTAAAATACATTTCCGCTGCGTCATGCTAGAAAACTCGGTGTTGTTAAGGCTAACTAGCCCGTCATGAATGAGGAGTAATACACACAGTGTTAGCAGGTGGCTACAATAATAAACACACTTCATACATCTTATCATCATGACAGGTCTACTTCTCTTTCTGCTTTTTTTGACTTCCTACATATACAAATCTATATGAGGTGTCACATAAATCCATGGTTCATATTCCGGAATTAAAACTGTTGGGCATATCTTGATACTATTTATTCAATTCAATTCAATTCATTTTTATTTGTATAGCGCTTTTTTACAAAGGTCATTGTCTCAAAGCAGCTTTACACAAACAAAAGTAAAGTGAAGTGTGTGTGTGTGAGACGTCTCTGATGAGCAAGCAGGGCGACGGTGGCAAGGAAAAACTCCCTGAGATGGTGATAGGAAGAAACCTTGAGAGGAACCAGGCTCAACAGAGAACCCATCCTCATATGGGTTTACACTGTAGTGTGCTTGTGTGTGAGTACAATGTGTGTTGGTGTAGTCCATGGAAAACAGCTGAAGCGTTTTCGTGGCAGTATGAAGCATTGCCGGTGGACAGGTCCAGAGTGAAGGGGGGGGAGGTCTGGATTACCAGCAGCTCAGGAGTGATGCTCATCTGGTCCAGAGCGTAGGGGGGTCTGGATCACCGGCAGCTCAGGAGTGTAGCTCGGCAGAAAGAGAAGGAAAGTGGTTAGGTACACTCACAGTCACCGTGTGGAGATAAAACTCAACATCCACGAGTCCCCCAGATCTACTCCTTTGATAAAAACACTAGTCGCTAAATGCTAGGTTAAATAAATAAGTCTTCAACCTCGACTTAAACACTGAGACCGTGTCTGCTTCACGTACATTAACTGGGAGGCTATTCCATAATTTTGGGGCTTGGTAAGAGAAAGCTCTGCCCCCTGCTGTGGTTTTGGCAACGCGTGGTACTGATAGACAGCCTGCATCCTTAGAGCGAAGTAGGCGCGGCGGAACGTAAGGTACTAACATATCGCTTAAATACTGCGGAGCGAGACCGTTTAATGCTTTATAGGTTAGGAGTAATATTTTAAAATCGATGCGGAATCTTACTGGGAGCCAGTGTAATGTAGATAAGACTGGCGTGATATGCTCATACCTCCTAGTCCTAGTAAGGACCCTCGCTGCTGCGTTCTGAACTATCTGAAGCTTATTTATGCATCTAGACGAACATCCAGATAGTAAAGCATTACAGTAATCTAATCTGGACGTGATAAATGCATGGACTAGTTTTCCAGCATCACTATATTTCTAATCTTAGCGATATTTCTGAGGTGGAAAAATGCTAACCTGCTTACATTATCTACATGCGCCTGAAATGAGAGATTAGAGTCTATAATCACACCGAGATCTTTTACTGTTAGACTACTTGAAACAGAGAGACCATCTAAAGTAACAGTGTGATCTCTAAACTTACTTCTAGCAGCTTGTGGTCCCAGTACCAGAACCTCTGTTTTTTCTGGGTTTAGCAGGAGAAAGTTGCTTAGCATCCAGTCTCTTATGTCTATCGCACATGCCTCAACTTTCTTTAACTGGCTATTCTCATCTGGCCTAGCTGAGACGTATAACTGTGTGTCATCAGCATAACAATGGAAGCTAATATTATGTTTACGGATTATGTTACCTAAAGGGAGCATGTATAACGTGAAAAGCAGTGGGCCTAAGACTGAACCCTGCGGAACGCCATATTCTACTCGATAACGTGCTGAGTGGTCACCGTTTACATCTACAAACTGATAACGATCAGTTAAATAAGATCTAAACCAGTCGAGGGCTGAGCCCTTAATTCCTACGACCTTTTCCAGTCTGTGAAGAAGGATATTATGGTCGATAGTGTCGAACGCTGCACTAAGGTCGAGTAAAATTAATAGACTAATGCAACCCCGATCAGAGGCTAATAGCAAGTCATTGACTACTTTAACTAATGCTGTCTCTGTGCTGTGGTGGGGCCTGAAACCTGACTGATAAAGTTGATAGATATTATTACTTTGTAGATATGAAATTAGCTGCTGCGCTACTACTTTCTCTAGTATTTTAGATAGAAAGGGAAGGTTTGAAATCGGCCTATAGTTAGTTAAGTCGTTAGGGTCAAGGTCTGGTTTCTTCACTAGTGGTTTAATAACAGCTAATTTAAGTGATTTTGGAACGTACCCATTGCTCAGTGAGGAGTTAACTATTTTAAGCAGGGGTTCAGTTACGGTTCCAACTATTTGCTTAAGAAGACGTGTTGGTACCGGATCTAATAGACAGGTTGATGATTTAGCAGAAGAGATGAGCGAGATTAAATCATTCTCTTCAAGAGGAGTAAAACTTTCTAAGCTATTTCTAACTATTTACCTGCATTTCTTCTACATATATTTTACTCCTCCACCCAAAACTTATTCTACACCTTTTGTTTTGTTCCCAGCACTTCTGTAAGACCATTTTCGTAGGATGTTCTTCTTTATGCCCCTGGAGTTTAGCCCAGTAGTTGATCATTAATTGTTTCCTTCTAATTTCTAGTGGCATCTCTCCTAACAAGACTTGTAAAGCTGGAATGGGTGTCGTCTTTACTGCTCCACAACACTGTCTCATAGCTTGAGCTTGTATTTTATTGAGTTTTTCCAACAAGTTTTTTGATGCTGAATCATATACCACACTACCATAATCAAATACAGACCGGATCAGTGCTACATAAATAGTTTTTAATGAAGAAAAACTTTCCCCCCATTCCACTCCACTTAGACATCTCATGACATTTAACCTTCTGACATTTCTCAACCATTTTGTTTATATGTTCAGCCCATGTACGTTTCATATCAAAATAAACACCTAAAAATTTAAAACTCTTCACCCTCTCCAACGATCTCTCATACATCTTCAAACTCACTTCTGGGACAACCCTCTTCCTAGAAAAAATTACGGTCTTAGTTTTCTCCACTGAGAATTTAAATCCCCAATCATATGCCCCTTCTTCTACCTTTCTAATTGCTTCTTGCATCTTCCTATTACCATATAAAATATTCCTTCCCCTTTTCCAGAGTGCCCCCGTCATCTGCACACCTGTTGTCTCATTATCCACTTGCCCTGATGTACCATGGGTATTCTACCAGAGTGCCACCCAATGGACAAATATATAACTACAACAAAAAATGGCTTCAACAAACACCATTCTCACTGTTCTCACCGTTCTGTTCTCTTTCTTACATTTCGGTGTAGGTTCATGCATGCAGGAAATGCACAAATAAGCACATACAGATGTGGACAAATTTTTTGGTACCCTTACAGTTCTTTGAAACAATGATTCATTGCTCCTGAAAAGTGATTAAACCAAAAGCAATGGTTTCATATATACCTGCCTGCCCATATAGTATGTGATAGATTAAACCAATAAAATCGTGAAGAGAAATGATTCATTGTTTATTTTTCCAAGTTTTATTTTTAAAACTGCCTGGACAGATTTCTTGGTACCCCTAAAAAAGATTACAAATCATTGCATTCTAATCATGTTTCAAACTAATTGTTTAACCTTAATTAGTGTCTTCATGTGACATTTGTCAAAATACAATACGCCACTGTGGCAATACCACAAATATGACAAAGCATTTAAAAGCAAAACGCACTACAGAGCACGACGAAGTAGAGCTGAGGCGAGCAGAGGAGGTAACACAGACACGACCCCCATCTTCTGGCTTGAGGCAGAACTCTTTAGCAGAATCCTTTCAGAGAGGTGGACATTATCCAGGTACCAAGTGGTGATTAGATTATTTGAATACAAAAAGTCGAGTCATATGTATCATAGCTATACTCTGTACAATACAAATTGTTTCAGATATGAAGATATTACAGTATTTCATGTGGAGCAGAATATTACACTGCATATAAGTATTTAAACTGGATATTTTGTTTTAAACAGTAGGATTTTTATTAAAACCTTTTATACATTTTTTCATCAGCCTATATCTATTTCTGTTACCTGATATCTGGTGGATATTCTTAATGAAATCATTTATATATTTATAGAATTTCAAAACATGTTTATTAAATAAATTACATAGTTGAAGTGTCAAGTAATACCTGGGAGGGATTTACTATCATTACAAGTTGTTAATGCCTGTAACACAGCTTTAAGAACATAACATATGTATTATATTTTATAGATGACTCACAGAGAGCATCAGAAATTACAAGAAGCATAGGAGAGATGTAAGGGACCTCCAGCCAATCTCAGTTGTAGAAGACAGAGGATTTATTGCTCTTGTGTTATTTGTTATACAAGTTGCTATTTGATTAATAGTGTTCAGTATTTTTTAATAAATGTATCAAAAAAGAACTCATGTCTATTGCAGTTTATTTAATATTAATAATGATGGCTCAAAAGACACTATAAAATCACTTAGATAAAAATATTTCATAGAGGTATCGGTATGAATATCGGCGCTACTTGTCTTGAAAGTACTTGGTATCGGATCGAAAAGAAAATAAGTGGTATCGCCCATCCCTACAGAGAAATGCCTGACTGTCATTGCACCTTATGTCTTTTGTTTATAAAAAAAAAAAAAAAAAAAAAAAAAAGAAAGAAGAAAAAAAGCGCGCCTGAAAAGGAGGCTGCTCTTCTCGGCGTTGATGCAGAATATGGCACCGCATCCACCACAAAAACACTTATTAACCTAAAGAAACCTTTCAATACGTGCTGCCAAGAATACAGCTACTTGTTAAATACAACTAACGTTAGCGATAGTTAAATTGTTATATCGTTAAAACTGGCCAAGCCTTACACAAACTTGCTAGATAACTAGTTAGCCCAAGTAGGTTATTAGCTAGCATGCCGGGGCAGCCATCTAGTTAGCCTGAATGCTAGCTGGCATGATAACAAAATGAGGTTCGCTTAAACGATAACAGAAGACGAACACGACCCACAAATAGTGTGTGTGTGTGTGTAACATATATATATATATATATATATATATATATATATATATAAATTACACTAACAATAATTAAAATACATTTCCGTCATTGACATCTGAGGGTAATGTGCAGTTTTAAGAAAGAGACAGAGATAGTGTGCCAATAATTGTGGAGTTGATTAGATGGATAGATAAGTTGTACCTACCTACACAAATAAAATACAACCATATAAATCAAGAAAACAATTATTGAAATATAAACATTCCTGCTGTGTTTAACACTGAGATGCTCGCTGAAGACAGCCACTGACAGAAAACTTGACATTTTTTTTGTCTTTCTCACCATTCTGTGTCCGGCTCCCCACAACTGGACAGATGAAGATTCTCCTCACATAACTGCTGCTCGCTGTTTTTGCCTTGTTTGTTTTTCGCACCATTCTGTGTAAACTCTAGAGACTGTTGTGCATGAAAATCCCAGGAGATTACAAGTTTCTGAAATATTCAAACCAGCCCGTTTTTTCCTCCCATTTTGATCACTGACGTCAACATTATCTAAATTGATGTGAACATTAATTAAAGCTCATGACCTGCAGGAATTTATACACTGCGCTACTGTCACATGATTGGCTGATTGAATGAATGTGCATGTGTACAGTTGTTCCTAATAAAGTGGCCAATAAGTGTAGAAATATTTTGTCTTATGTATTGTACAGTATAGTAGAGCTTTTAGCTGGATGAAAGCTGCGAATGCTAGTTACAGACCAAACTAGGATTATTAGCTCGTGTGCAATATACCATCATTACCTGCGTAATGCGCCTGCTTCAAAGTCAGACATCAAAAACTATTAAGGATCATATAGGACTAAAAACAGACCCAAAGAAAACATGTACTGTAAGATCCAATTTATTTTTGCTGATCTTCAAGCTGGAGACAACACATTTTCCGACAGACATTGTCCAACTTAAGGAATCAATTGGCGGTAGATCGCTTACTATGAGCATCTCATAACCGCCAAGGGTGGTGCTTAACATCCAGATAGCGGGACTGTGCACACATTCCGTCCCAAAAATCTGGATGTATTTAAATCCCTAATGAGCAAGCCAGAGGCGACAGTGGCAAGGAAAAACTCCCTCAGATGACGTGAGGAAGAAACCTTGAGAGGAACCAGGCTCAAAAGGGAACCCATCCTCTTCTGGGTGACACCAGATAGTGAGATTATAAATCATTACTCTTCCTCAATCATATACTATATAGACAGTCCTGAGGGTGTTGAAAAGATGTTCTTTATGAACATCAGGGTGTTTATGATTACAGCAGAAGTGTTTAGGTACGATTCTACAGTGTCCAAGAAACAACCTTAGGCAGGAACCCTGGGTTCAGCCACAAGGTCACTCCAGAATCATCTGGCCAGTAAAGCACGCAGGGCGAATTTATCACCAACAGTTTGGCTCTTGGGGGAGTTTGGCAAATGGAGGTGTTTACCTCCTTAGCTCACAACACTGCTATGAGCCCATGTGCTGCCAACAAGATGTTATCCACTGTGATGTGGTTGGCCAAAATGGCTGCCACATATACGTTCAGCATAGATGGCGATTTGCCACTATACAGCAGTGCCCACAAAATGCATACATACCCACATGTATGCTCTATGCCCATATAGACCATACACGGCCTGCATACAAGGAGCTCTAGGGTTCAGGATCACATCCTGGACTGTTACTTTGCAGTTATTGAGCTGCTCACCGGTTCGAGGGGCCGAACCCACAGGTGCAGGTCGTCTGGCTGCGACAGACACCTGCTACACCGGTGGAGCGTCGTTAACATGATCCGCCTCCATACTTAACTCACAATGAGAATTCCACTAGTCCAAAAGCGCCGTTGCACGAGATACTTAGCAAAATGCTGCGTAGTCTCCATCTTCCATCTGCATCACCCCTGTGTGCCCCCAAGTCATCCACGCTGTCGCTTGCCCCGACATCTTTCCCACCGCATCTTCTTGCATCCTTCTAGAGAAGAGGAAGGGCTTCAGCCAGTGCTGACTCTCTCATAGAGGAGCACATAGGCGCTAGTCGACCTCATCTTTAACACGTCCGTCTCGGTGGTCAGAGTGACCCGCTGGTCATTGTAGGTCATCCACTGGTGACTGGAACTGGAACAATCACTCAGATAATGTCCTGGGAAAGGGACATGATCAGCAGTAGTACATATGGATCACTATAAAGTGTTTTTGCTATGAATGAAAAATGTGGATCACTATAAAATGTGTTTTCCTAATTAATTAATAAATATGCAGGCTGTAGTTATAAGTGTGTGTATGTGTGCTTATATCTTACCACATAATGTTGTGCTTCCAACATGGCTGAGGACACTGATCAGTCGATACGTGGCAGCTGATCCACCCTAAAAACAACACACATCACAATACAGATCACATAAAGATACAAAACGTGAGTCTACACACTACATCCTATTGCATCCTTCCCAGCTCTCTTTCCTATCTTTCTCACTTCATCTACATTGTGTCTCTCTGTCTCTCTCTCACCAGTTCATTTCTGTCTGTCTCTCTGGCCTCAGCTTTGCTGTTCTCTACATGAGGAAGGAAGGCACAAAGGAAAGATTAGCTCTTCTTTAACTAATATGGATGTGATTTATACTGGCTGTAAACATTAGCTGACTCTCTTGGATTTGAGGCTCGCACTAGTTATTTGCTTGCGACGTACCTATTTCGGGCGTATCTGATTGAGGATGGCAGTTTATCTGCAGCTCAGGTTTGATCTCCACTGGCATATGCAGCTTGACGACTGTGTAATATTCAGTCACTTTGAACCTGTTCAGCTGCAGAATCAGAAACCTGGAGAGAAAAGAAATTAAAAGTGACCTTCGAGCCAAAGAGCCACAGTCACTGGTGGCACACTTACAGCACTTGCGATTGATGCATGACTGACTGACCAGGTTCTTGTCTGTGATGGAAAAGTAAAAAAAGCTTAACCAGAAAATGTGTGACTAATGTGACTATGCGAACGTTACCATTAGGGAAAATACACCAAACCAAAACACTGCATATGTGAAAATACCCTTATATAACACTCCTAGTGTGTGTGCGTGTGGTAGCCTTACCTGGGCAGAGTGTGGAACGTCCACCTGGAGTTGGCAACTTCTCCTACACACACCTTGCATTTGCTCTCTAACTCTGTGGGGTTCTACAGTATACACATTATTCATACACAGAGATGTCCGTGATAATATGATGTGACAGATATGAAAAAGAAACAGAAGCAGGCTGAGAGTTACTCACATTAACTATGTCATAGAGGCACTGGTCCACTGAGTTGTGCACCAGGGGCAGAGAGATGTGATTAAACACTTCCACTTTGTTGTTCTGCTGGGATCCACAGCTGCAACACACAACATGCATCAACATCTAATCAACATCTGAATCACATACAAACTCCAAACTTTTTACGTTACTTGTCATACCTGGAGCATGTTATAATGTTCCTCATCTTGAACTTGAAATTGGCCCTGACTGGGCATCTAGGGTCCACATCCTCTTGCCAACCCAGCCATCGCCCAGACTCCTCCATTTGGGTCAGACAGTGGCAGAGGAATTCATGGGCGTCCTATACACACACACACACACACACACACACAGCAGTAAAAATTAAATCATATCCAAAGCATTTTCTTTCTGCATGTTTGTGTGTGTGTGTGTGTGTGTGTGTTTTCTGAGCTCACGTTCTGTTGACTGATGGTGAATTCTGGATTGATGTCTGTAGCTGATTCAATCAGGGCCAGGAGGAGAGAATCCTTGCTGATGTCACCTTGAACTTCAGAGCTCTTTCTCAACCTCGACAACTCCACAAAACATCTGCAAAGGATCCAGGAAAAACTTCCTCTGAAATTCTACCTTCAGTAATATTCCTCAGCTCAGCTCTTATCTCACATATTCTTCCACCTTTCCTCCTTGCAAAGATTTAGATCAGTCAATAAGTTTAAGATAAGTCCAGAGTGCAGCCGCGCAGCTTTTTACCAGCACCTGAGACTATTTTACTTGTGCAAAATCTACACTCTAAAATCTTTACTGTCTCTGCGTCAAAGAACAAAAAGGATCAAAATCCTATGTCTGTTTTATAACGGCCTGAATACACTCACTCCCTGCTATCGTTCTGATCTCACACTCTTAGGTCATTTTCACACTTGTGAGCACTGACGCCACGTGTCGACATTCTGTACATTTTACTGCTGGTTCGTCATACGTTTTATTATTGATTTGGTCAATTAGTCATTGCAGCCATTGATTCAAGTACTTGGACTAAGTGTGAAAACACCATTAGATTCCTGTCTACTGCTATGCTCAATGTATAACAGTTGTAGTCCTGAGTGAGTCTTTTCTGTTGTAGCACCTCACCTCTGGAACAAACAGTCTCACAATAACTCCATCTATAATATTGATCTGATTATCTATCTGCTTTCTCAAACCTTAATTTGATCCTTTTACCTTTTCATTAATTCTTGTTAATTCATTTTTTATTATCCTAAATTTGTCTCCTAATGTAGTCCCTTTGCTAGTTAACAGTTTTAATGTTATCTGCTCCTTTAGGTATTGTAAGGAGTATGCCTATGTTCTTAAAAAATGCTGTATAAAAGTAGCGTATCATTATAACTTATAAATGTACAGTAATGTATAGTCTTAGTACCTGAGGAATGTGTCCTCTAGTTTGTGGACAGAATTGTCCATCAGGTAGGAGAGCGCTCCGCAAAAAGACTCAGCCGTGAACAGACACTGCAGACTTGCGTTAACGTAGCAGTTGTTTCCAAAATTAGGCAACCTGCAACAGATCCACCTGTTAGACACACATTGTGATTTACAAAAGCACACTCGGGCTGTGTAAACATACGTACATGTAGCACAGCGCTACTGCTAATGTTCCTATAAATTTATAGGCTCATTAATATTCTAATGCATTCTCTTACCAAATATTAGTAAGCATAACTAATTATGCTTAAACTAATTCCAATCTGAATATTCTTTTTAAATTAAAAATGAGAGACAAACACACATCAATGTGTCATACCCGCCAGTGTGCTCTTGCTTGTCTGTGATGGGGGGCAGAGTCAGAGTCGTGCTGTTTATGTTTCCCTCAGACGGAGTCAGAATCGGGCTCTTCATGTTTCCCTCAGACGAAGTCGGAATCGGGCTCTTTACGTTTCCCTCAGACGGAGTTGGAATCGGGCTCTTTACGTTTCCCTCAGACGGAGTTGGAATCGGGCTCTTTACGTTTCCCTCAGACAGAGTCGTGCCGTTTATGTTTCCCTCAGGGATCATCTTTTTGGAACTGAAACAGTGAGGCATAGAGTTTATAGTGAACTATTTGTGTCTGTGCGTTGGCAGGTCTGGATATGAAGGAGTAAATTTGTACTTTCCACTGTATAAAAGAATGTAAATAAGCTTTTCTTTGCTCTGTTTTACTCATCTGTCTCTCACCTGAATGCATGTGGATCTCTCACCCTTTTCTTGTATTCCATGTAAGAAGAAAAGGCCAACTCCATCAGTACCTCCATCAACTTTGCCATTTCATCCTCCGACTTGAATAGGATCATTTCTTTCTTTTCCTCCTTCCTGTCTTGGCCACGCAGGGTCATCTCCTTCCTTTCCTCCTTTTCTTTCCTCATTGCAGTGGTCCCCGCTGAGCTTTGTAAATTTGTCCTCACATGGGCCTCTTTGACCTCTACGCGTTTTGTCCATGGGTGTTTTGAGATAGGACTCACAATGACCGGCTTTGTTTCGGATGTTTTCATATTAGGCCTATTTGAGGTCGTCTCCTTCCTTTCTGCAGTCTTCTTTTCTTGGCCATGCAGGGTTGTCGTCCTCTTTTCCTCCTTTTCTTTCCTCATCGCAGTGGTCCTCACATGGGCCTCTTTGACCTCTAAGCGTTTCGTCCCTGGGAGATTTGAGGTCGGCCTCACACTGACCTGCTTCATTTCTGCTTTTTTCATATTAAGCCTATTTGAGGTCGTCTCCGTCCTTTCTGTAGGCTTTTTTTCCTGCCCATACTGTGTTGTCTTCTTCCTTTCCTCCGTCATAGCAGAGATCCTCATCGAGCTTGGTAAATTTATCTTCACACCGGCCTCTTTGCCCTGTATGCATTTTTTCCCTGGGAGTTTGGAGGCTGGCTTCACACTTACCTGCTTCCTTTCTGCACTTTTCTCATTGTGGCTAGTCGAGGTCTTCTTGTTTGTTTTAGAGAGTTGCCCTGGCATGGCCCCCGCTAATAGTTTCAGAAAGACATTTTGCAGAGTCTCTTTTGGAGTTTCTGAGCTGCTGAGGAGTAAACAGATGCTGTTTGTATTCACAGTAACTAGCAGTCAAATTCCATAGTATTTTTAAATACTGGATCTGAGCCTACAACAATCTGTCTTTAAATACCTATAGTTCTCACAGTTTTCTGATGTCAACATGGAGCTGTATAGTTTTTACTGTAACTTACCCTTCTGTAAATGATGCAGGTTGCACCTTGTTCTTCTTCTACACAAGAAGAAACACACAGACATCAGAAGGATGCTTATGAAAACACAATAAAAACATAAAATCCTTGTGCTACATTTCAGGTTAGTTATTTTTACTTCCACTCTCTGGCAGTTCTACTTCCTAATTTTGCCAGAGTGCATTTTCCTTCAGAATTACTGAAGTCATTCCCATGATTCCCTGCTCCTTTTCACCCATAAAACAAAAGGGATGAAAACTTTGGCACTACACTGAAAGTAAACAAGGTTAATCAAAGAAGCATTCAGAAAATTCATGTACTTTACAAGTCTGATATTTAGTGTGATATTTCAGTAACAAATAGTAAATGTGATGTTCGTGTGTGAATATTTTGGATAAAAGATGTTCTTACCCTCCAGAAACACCATTTTGATGTTCTCCTAGCACCATCCTTCTTCTTCTCTGTGGATTTCTCACTAGTTCCAGGCGTCTCTGTTGGTGTTTTTGAGCCGCTGAGGAGTAAACAGATGCTGTTTGTCATCCCAGTAACTATCACAGGTTTTGTTTGAGCTTGATCTCATTAAGGAGATACACATGTCTGTAATGTAGCTTACCTTTCTGTAGGTGTCACAGGTACTGAAGGATGCACCTTGCTCTTCTACAGATAATAAAAGGAAACACACAGGCACAAGAGTCATGCTTATAAAAATACTATTTTTTTCAACATGCTACAGTTAGTTTTCTTCGATTCTTTGGTAGATTTTTTTTTTGAACCCTACCCCTTTTTCCACCACCACCAAAATGGCAAATGTGATGTTTGTGTGTGAATATTTTGGATAAAAGATGTTCTTACCCTCCAGAAACACCATTTTGATGTTCTCCTTGCACCATCCTTCTTCTTCTCTGTGGATTTCTCACTAGTTCCAGGCGTCTCTGTTGGTGTTTTTGAGCCGCTGAGGAGTAAACAGATGCTGTTTGTCATCCCAGTCACTATCATTCAAATTTTATAGTATTTTTAAAATCTGGGCCCTGAGCCTACACAATCTCTGTCTGAATTCATTACCCATAATACCTGAGGTTTTGTTTGAGTTTGATCTCATTAAGGAGATGCACATATCTGTAATGTAGCTTACCTTTCTGCAGGTGTCACAGGTACAGAAGGATGCACCTTGCTCTTCTACAGATAATAAAAGGAAACACACAGGCACAAGAATGATGCTTAGAATAATACTCTTTTTTCAACATGCTACAGTTATTTTTCTTCCAATCTTTGATAGTTTTCTTTTTTTCACCTCTGTCGAACAAAAAAGATCTGTATTATGGCTTCCTTTAAAATGATGTATTAATGTTAGTATTTAGATAAAAGAGAACCATGTGTCCTAAAAGTGAAATTACATTACAACAGACACATATTGGAGTCAATCTCAATTAGCATTTTATTGAGTGTTTAGTGCACTAAGTAGTGTCTATAACACCTTTATGTTGCACCCTACGTAGTGAACATATGAGGTAAATAGTAAGACATTTGGCATGCGACCTCAGTGTGTGTGAACTTTTCCTCCTGTGCACGAGCTGAAAGAACTGTAAAGCTGTCATAAATATCAGCAACAAGAAAACATTACTCTGGCTAAATAAACCATTTAAAACATTAAAGTCTAGGATAAAATGATGCTGTTGCCTCCACATGAGATTTCTGTTTGTCTGTGGAGGTGTACTGGGTTAATCAGTCTCGTCCATATCAGAATGCAGCTCAGTGTTTCATTTATTTCCAGCAGTTCACATTTCACTGCAGTATTAAAGCAATTCCACAGCCCTAATAATGACTATAATCATCACTACAGAATTAATAGCTGATGGAGCCCAAAGCTGAGATCATTTCAAAAAGATTTATATCTACATTTATGTCTAAATATAGATTATTTACTATAAACATTGTCACAAAGCAGCTTTACACAAATCTGAAAATAAAGTGCATGGCTCTTCAGCCTGTTTGAATGTTTAATGCCATAATTTTTGTACTGAACATAAAATTCACCTCCTTTCATGTAGATTAGAAGACGTGTTTTTGAGATGCTGAGACATTTCACTTTCAATAACGAACAGTAAATGTGACGTGTGAAAGTTTGTGGATTAAAGAATTTCTTACCTGCGACCAAAAACAGGGGCAGCAGAGCATTCTGATTTTTCACTGAACTCCTTCACAATAAAAGAAAATGATTTATCTGAGGAAACAAAGTCTAAATTTGAAAAATGTCTCTTTGCTCCTGTTTCCTTTTTCTGCACTGAGGTAAAAATATCGTCCAGGTGTTCTATAGAACGCGCGCGCTCAGGTGCCAGCCGTTGTGACGTCACAATAGCGGTGACTTCACCCACGCCGCTCAGTTAGCGCGAGCCCAGTTTTTAAGCGCAACGCGATTCTTGAGTTCATTAGTGTTTCCTTTCAACATGACAGTATATATATATATATATAGCCTTTGTGTGAAAATGCTCTTTGGCTTTTTCTTAGTTTTGGAAGTGTATCTGAAATTAGTGGGCAGCGCAAAGCCAAAAGATTGCAGATTAAAGACAGCCATATAGCCATATACACTCAGCGGTCACTTTAATAGGAACACCTGCACACCTGATGCTCATGTGGCAGCAGCACAACGCAGACAATCATGCAGATACAAGAGCTTCAGTTAATGTTCACATCAAACATCAGAATGGGGGGACAAAATGTCATGACTTTATAAGCCTCTACTGTATATGTACACTCACTGTCCACTTTATTAGGAACACCTGTACACTTGCACATTCGTGCAGTTATCTATTCAGCCAGTCATGTGGCAACAGTGCAATGCAAAAAAAAATAAATAAATAAATTAAAAAAATGCAGGTCAAGAGCTTCAGTTAATGGTCACATCAAAAAATGTGATCTCTGTGACTTGAACCGTGGCATGGTTGTTGGTGGTTGGAGTATTTCAGAAACTGCTGATCTCCAGGGAATTTCACACACAACAGTCTCAAGAGTTTACACAGAATGGTGCCAAAAAAAAACAACACAAAACCTAAAATCACTGAGTGAGCGACAGTTCTGTGGGTGGAAACGCCTTGTTGATAAGAGAGGTCAGAGGGAAATGATCAGATTAGTTTGAGCTGCCAGGAAGGATGTAATAACTGAAATAATGACTTTTTATAACCGTGGCGAACAGAAAAGCATCTCAGCATGCACAAAACATTGAACCTTGAGATGGATGCGTTACAAGAGCAGAAGACCTCGCTGGGTTTCACTCCTGTCAGCCAATAACAGGAGTCTGAGGCTTTCATGGGCACAGACTCACCCAAACTGGAAAGCTGAAGCTTAGGGAAAAAAATCACAAATGGTCTTTTTCCAGTCTTCCACTGTCCAGTTTCAGTGAGTCTTTGCCCGTGATAGCCTCAGATTCATGTTCTTGGCTCACAGGAGTTGAAAGTCACTGAGATCACATTTTTTTCCCCCCAATCTGGTGTTTGATTTGAGCATGAACTGAAGCTCTTGACCTGTAGCCGGATGATTTTATGCATTGCACCGCTGCTCACACATGATTGGCTGATTGGATAACTGCATAAATGAGGTGTACAGGTGTTCCTATTAAAGTGACAGGTGAGTGTACATATTAACTTATATTTGTCATACCCAAGGTCGCTATACAACCAAAAAACACAAAAAATACACAGCCCAATGACAGAAGAGAAAAAAATAAGAGAACAATAAAGATTGGCGTTAGTCCCTGATGTACGGCTAATATTCACTCACCAGCCACTTGAATAGGAACATCTGTACCCCTGTTCATTAATGCAGATACACGTCAAGAACTTCAGGTAATGTTCACATCAAACATCATAATGGGGGAAACGTGTAATCTCTGTGACTTTAACCGTGGCAAGGTTTTTGGTACAAGGTTGGTTTGAGTATTTCAGAAACTGCTGATTTCCTGGGATTTTCACACTTAACCAAGAAGGGTTTAACAAGAATGTTGTGTAAATGCAGTTCTAGGGGGGTAAATGATGAGTGAGGTCAGAGGAGAATGGCCAGACTGATTCAAGCTGTCAAGAAGGTTACTGGACAGCTGAAAATGGGAAAAACATCCTCTGTTCTTATTCCTAACTTCAGTTGTCCAGATTCAGTGAGCCAGTGCCCACTGTAGCCTCAGATTCCTGTTATCGTCCGACAGGAAGGGATTCATTGCGGTCTTCTGCTGTTGTAGCCCATCCACGTCAAGGTTCAGCATTTTTACTCACCACGGTTGTATATTGTTATTGGTGTGCTTTCCGCCAATCATTCATAAATTCATTTTACGGTTTTGGAAATGAATCCCTGAGTCAGGAAAGCGGGGGGCGAGGGGGTGGTGGTCTCAAGGGTCTTATCTCTTCCAACCCTTGCAACACCCCTGGCTCAAACCAGTCTGTCCATTCTCCTCTGCCCTCTCTCATCAAGAAGGTGTTTCTGCCCCTATTGAGCTTTTTTTTTTTTTTTCCATAATTGTATATATGACTATTTGAGTTTTAGACCTTGTGTGATGAAACAAGTTGAAACAATTTTAAAAAGTCAAAACAATTTTAAAAAGTCAACATTTCCTCTTTTCTTAAAGTGAAAAAATAATTAATTTCTTATTTTAATGTGTGCCAAGAAAAACAACAAAATAAAATATTTTTTCCCCTGCTTCCCTATTTTTCTTTTTATTTCACAATGAAAGAACACTGTAGCAGCTTTCCATTAACCTGCTGGTATTGGTAATAGGAGTGAGCAAGTAGATGACGCGTAAAAACTAGAATCTATGCAAACACATGTAAGATGCAAATAGTCTTTCTTTATTGTGCTTCAGTGAATAAAACATTGCTTCAATTAGCTTCCTGTGGTGTCATTTTGTTTTGATCACAAAAAGTCCACACAAAACTCCATACCTTGTAGATACAGCATACTGTTCAACACGGTCCAACACATAATCCAAAAAGCCTGTTTAACATAATGAAGCACGACCTAAAACGGTCAAAAACTGTGCTTCCCCACTAACAATACACACACCTGTTGTCTCATTATCCAATTGCCCTGATGTACCATGGGTATTCTACCAGAGTGCCACCCAATGGACAAATATATAACTACAACAAAAAATGGCTTCAACAAACACCATTCTCACTGTTCTCACCGTTCTGTTCTCTTTCTTACATTTCGGTGTAGGTTCATGCATGCAGGAAATGAACAAATAAGCACAAACAGATGTGGACAAATTTTTTGGTACCCTTACAGTTCTTTGAAACAATGATTCATTGCTCCTGAAAAGTGATTAAACCAAAAGCAATGGTTTCATATATACCTGCCTGCCCATATAGTATGTGAAAGATTAAACCAATAAAATCGTGAAGAGAAATGACTCATTGTTTATTTTTACCAAGATAATCTAAAACAGCCTGGACAGATTTCTTGGTACCCCTAAAAAAGATTATAAATCATTGCATTCTAATCATGTTTCAAACTAATTGTTTAACCTTAATTAGTGTCACAGGTGTCTTCAATCTTTGTAACAGCCAATCAGCCTATTTAAAGAGAGAGAAAACGTGCTCCACACTGAACATGAAGCACAAAAGGGGCGAGATATCTGAGTATCATTGGTCTATCTGTCTTTATTTATTTATTTAATTGATTTTTTTTTTTAAAAACAAAAGCGCGCGCGCCTGAAAAGGAGGCTGCTCTTCTCGGCGTTGATGCAGAATATGGCACCGCATCCACCACAAAAACACTTCTTAACCTCAAGAAACCTTTCAATATGTGCTGCCAAGAATACATCTACTTGTTAAATACAACTAACGTTAGCGATAGTTAAATCATTATATCGTTAAAACTGGCCAAGCCTTACACAAACTTGCTAGATAACTAGTTAGCCCAAGTAGGTTATTAGCTAGCATGCCGGGGCAGCCATCTAGTTAGCCTGAATGCTAGCTGGCATGATAACAAAATGAGGTTCGCTTAAACGATAACAGAAGACGAACACGACCCACAAATATATATATAAAAATTACAGACTAACAGTAATTAAAATACATTTCCGCTGCGTCATGCTAGAAAACTCGGTGTTGTTAAGTCTAACTAGCCCGTCATGAATGAGGAGTAATACACACAGTGTTAGCAGGTGGCTACAATAATAAACACACTTCATACATCTTATAATAAACTACATGGGTAAAGTTCGTCACGACAAACTTTGGTGTTGGCTTGACAAAGCCAGTCTGAAAGTTTAAAATAGTTGTCAGTTTGACATCTGAGGGTAATGTGCAGTTTTAAGAAAGAGACAGAGATAGTGTGCCAATACTTGTAGAGTTGATTAGATAGATAGAGTTGTACCATCTCATCTGTAAGTTGTACCTACCTACACAAATAAAATACAACCATATAAATCAAGAAAACAATTATTGACATAATATATAAACATTCCTGCTGTGTTTAACACTGAGATGCTCGCTGAAGACAGCCACTGACAGAAAACTTGACATTTTTTTTGTCTTTCTCACCATTCTGTGTCCGGCTCCCCACAACTGGACAGATGAAGATTCTCCTCACATAACTGCTGCTCGCTGTTTTTGCCTTGTTTGTTTTTCGCACCATTCTGTGTAAACTCTAGAGACTGTTGTGCATGAAAATCCCAGGAGATTACAAGTTTCTGAAATATTCAAACCAGCCCGTTTTTTCCTCCCATTTTGATCACTGACGTCAACATTATCTAAATTGATGTGAACATTAATTAAAGCTCATGACCTGCAGGAAATTATACTGTGACATGATTGGCTGATTGAATGAATGTGCATGTGTACAGTTGTTCCTAATAAAGTGGCCAATAAGTGTAGAAATATTTTGTCTTTTGTATTGTACAGTATAGTAGAGCTTTTAGCTGGATGAAAGCTGCGAATGCTAGTTACAGACCAAACTAGGATTATGAGTTCGTGTGCAATATACCATCATTACCTGCGTAATGCGCCTGCTCCAAAGTCAGACTGGAAAAAACTATTAAGGATCATATAGGACTAAAAACAGACCCAAAGAAAACACATACTGTAAGATCCAATTTATTTTTGCTGATCTTCAAGCTGGACATTGTCCAACTTAAGGAATCAATTGGCAGTAGATCACTTACTATGAGCATCTCATAACTGCCAAGGGTGGTGCTTAACATCCAGATAGCGGGACTGTGGACGCATTCCGTCCCAAAAATCTGGATGTATTTAAATCCCTAATGAGCAAGCCAGAGGCGACAGTGGCAAGGAAAAACTCCCTCAGATGACACATGAGGAAGAAACCTTGAGAGGAACCAGGCTCAAAAGGGAACCCATCTTCTTCTGGGTGACACCAGATAGTGAGATTAGAAATCATTACTCTTCCTTAATCATGTACTATATAGACAGTCCTGAGGGTGTTGAAAAGATGTTCTTTATGAACATCAGGGTGTTTATGATTACAGCAGAAGTGTTTAGATACAATTCTACAGTGTCCAAGAAACAACCTTAGGCAGGAACCCTGGGTTCAGCCACAAGGTCACTCCAGAATCATCTGGCCAGTAAAGCACGCAGGGCAAATTTATCACAAAGGCATGCAGGTATTCCTCCCTTTTTGCTGAGCTGATCATAAGCAAAAAGTATTCGACACGTTCGAATTTCAGATCAGCATCCTGTAACCTGCAACAAGAAGTTGGGATCACAATTTGGTTCTTGGGGGAGTTTGGCAAATGGAGGTGTTTACCTCCTTAGCTCACAACACTGCTATGAGCCCATGTGCTGCCAACAAGATGTTATCCACTGTGATGTGGTTAGCCAAAATGGCTGCCACATATACGTTCAGCATAGATGGCAATTTGCCACTATACAGCAGTGCCCACAAAATGCATACATAGCCACATGCATAACTTTGCAGTTATCGAGCTGCTCACCGGTTCGAGGGGCCGAACCCACAGGTGCAGGTCGTCTGGCTGCGACAGACACCTGCTACACCGGTGGAGCGTCGTTAACATGATCCGCCTCCATACTTAACTCACAATGAGAATTCCACTAGGCCAAAAGCGTCGTCGCACGAGATACTTAGCAAAATGCTGCGTAGTCTCCATCTTCCATCTGCATCACCCCTGCGTGCCCCCAGGTCATCCACGCTGTTGCTTGCCCCGACATCTTTCCCACCGCATCTTCTTGCATCTTTCTAGAGAAGAGGAAGGGCTTCAGCCAGTGCTGACTCTCTCATAGAGGAGCACATAGGCGCTAGTCGACCTCATCTTTAACACGTCCGTCTCGGTGGTCAGAGTGACCCGCTGGTCATTGTAGGTCATCCACTGGTGACTGGAACTGGAACAATCACTCAGATAATGTCCTGGGAAAGGGACATGTAGTACATATGGATCACTATAAAGTGTTTTTGCTATGAATGAAAAAAAAAATGTGGATCACTATAAAATGTGTTTTCCTAATTAATTAATAAATCTTGAGGCTGTAGTTATAAGTGTGTGTATGTGTGCTTATATCTTACCACATAATGTTGTGCTTCCAACATGGCTGAGGACACTGATCAGTCGATACGTGGCAGCTGATCCACCCTAAAAACAACACACATCACAATACAGATCACATACAGATACAAAACTTGAGTCTACACACTACATCCTATTGCATCCTTCCCAGCTCTCTTTCCTATCTTTCTCACTGCATCTGTCATTGTGTCTCTCTGTCTCTCTCTCACCAGTTCATTTCTGTCTGTCTCTCTGGACTCAGCTTTGCTGTTCTCTACATGAAGAAGGAAGGCACAAAGGAAAGATTAGCTCTTCTTTAACTAATATGGATGTGATTTATACTGGCTGTAAACATTAGATGACTCTCTTGGACTTGAGGCTCGGACTAGTTTTTTTGCTTGCGACGTACCTATTCCGGGCGTATCGGATTCAGGATGACAGTTTATCTGCAGCTCAGGTTTGATCTCCACTGGCATATGCAGCTTGACGACTGTGTAATATTCAGTCACTTTGAACCTGTTCAGCTGCAGAATCAGAAACCTGGAGAGAAAAGAAATTAAAAGTGACCTTCGAGCCAAAGAGCCACAGTCACTGGTGGCACACTTACAGCACTTGCAATTGACTGACCAGGTTCTTGCCTGTGATGGAAAAGTCAAAAAAGCTTAACCAGAAAATGTGCCTTGATTTAGAGTCAAATCCTTTTCTCGCTCAGATGCTCTTAGCCCCGAGTGTGACTACTGTGACTATGCGAACGTTACCATGAGGGAAAATGCACCAAACCAAAACACTGCATATGTGAAAATACCCTTATATAACACTCCTAGTGTGTGTGTGTGTGTGTGTGTGTGTGTGGTAGCCTTACCTGGGCAGAGTGTGGAACATCCACCTGGACTTGGCACATTCTCCTCCACACACCTTGCATTTGCTCTCTAACTCTGTGGGGTTCTACAGTATACACATTATTCACACTCAGAGATGTCCGGGATAATATGATGTGACAGATATGAAAAAGAAACAGAAGCAGGCTGAGAGTTACTCACATTAACTATGTCATAGAGGCACTGGTCCACTGAGTTGTGCACCAGGGGCAGAGAGATGTGATTAAACACTTCCACTTTGTTCTGCTGGGATCCACAGCTGCAACACACAACATGCATCAACATCTAATCAACATCTGCATCACATACAAACTCCAAACTCTTTACGTTACTTGTTATACCTGGAGCATGTTATAATGTTCCTCATCTTGAACTTGAAATTGGCCCGGACTGGGCATCTAGGGTCCACATCCTCTTGCCAACCCAGCCATCGCCCAGACTCCTCCATTTGGGTCAGACAGTGGCAGAGGAATTCATGGGCGTCCTACACACACACACACACACACACACACACACACACAGCAGTAAAAATTAAATCTTATCCAAAGCATTTTCTTTCTGCATGTTTGTGTGTGTGTGTGTGTGTGTGTGTGTTTTCTGAGCTCACGTTCTGTTGACTGATGGTGAATTCTGGATTGATGTCTGTAGCTGATTCAATCAGGGCCAGGAGGAGAGAATCCTTGCTGATGTCACCTTGAACTTCAGAGCTCTTTCTCAACCTCGACAACTCCACAAAACATCTGCAAAGGATCCAGGAAAAACTTCCGCTGAAATTCTACCTTCAGTAATATTCCTGAGCTCAGCTCTTATCTCACATATTCTTCCACCTTTCCTCCTTGCAAAGATTTAGATCAGTCAATAAGTTTAAGATAAGTCCAGAGTGCAGCCGCGCAGCTTTTTACCAGCACCTGAGACTATTTTACTTGTGCAAAATCTACACTCTAAAATCTTTACTGTCTCTGCATCAAAGAACAAAAAGGATGAAAATCCTATGTCTGTTTTATAACGGCCTGAATACACTCACTCCCTGCTATCGTTCCGATCTCACACTCATAGGTCATTTTCACACTTGTGAACACTGACGCCACGTGTCGACATTCTGTACTTTTTACTGCTGGTTCGTCATACGTTTTATTATTGATTTGGTCAATTAGTCATTGCAGCCATTGACTCAAGTACTTGGACTAAGTGTGAAAACACCATTAGATTCCTGTCTACTGCTATGCTCAAAGTATAACAGTTGTAGTCCTGAGTGAGTCTTTTCTGTTGTAGCACCTCACCTCTGGAGCAAACAGTCTCATATAATATTGTTATATCTCTATAATATTGATCTGATTATCTATCTGCTTTCTCAAACCTTAATTTGATCCTTTTACCTTTTCATTAATTCTTGTTAATTAATTTTTTATTATCCTAAATTTGTCTCCTAATGTAGTCCCTTTGCTAGTTAACAGTTTTAATGTTATCTGCTCCCTTAGGTATTGTAAGCAGTATGCCTATGTTCTTAAAAAATGCTGTATAAAAGTAGCGTATCATTATAATTTATAAATGTACAGTAATGTATAGTCTTAGTACCTGAGGAATGTGTCCTCTAGTTTGTGGACAGAATTGTCCATCAGGTAGGAGAGCTCTCCGCAAAAAGACTCAGCTGTGAACAGACACTGCAGACTTGCGTTAACGTAGCAGTTGTTTCCAAAATTAGGCAACCTGCAACAGATCCACCTGTTAGACACACATTGTGATTTACAAAAGCACACTCGGGCTGTGTAAACATACTTACACGTAGCACAGCGCTACTGCTAATGTTCCTATAAATTTATAGGCTCATTAATATTCTAATGCATTCTGTTACCAAATATTAGTAAGCATAACTAATTATGCTTAAACTAATTCCAATCTGAATATTCTTTTTAAATTAAAAATGAGAGACAAACACACATCAATGTGTCATACCCGCCAGTGTGCTCTTGCTTGTCTGTGATGGGGGGCAGAGTCAGAGTCGTGCTGTTTATGTTTCCCTCAGACGGAGTCAGAATCGGGCTCTTCATGTTTCCCTCAGACAGAGTCGGAATCGGGCTCTTTACGTTTCCCTCAGACGGAGTTGGAATCGGGCTCTTTACGTTTCCCTCAGACGGAGTCAGAGTCGTGCCGTTTCTGTTTCCCTCAGGGATCATCTTTTTGGAACTGAAACAGTGAGGCATAGAGTTTATAGTGAACTATTTGTGTCTGTGCGTTGGCAGGTCTGGATATTAAAGAGTAAATTTGTACCACTGTATAAAAGAATGTAAATAAGCTTTTCTTTGCTCTGTTTTACTCATCTGTCTCTCACCTGAATGCATGTGGATCTCTCACCCTTTTCTTGTATTCCATGTAAGAAGAAAAGGCCAACTCCATCAGTACCTCCATCAACTTTGCCATTTCATCCTCCGACTTGAATAGGATCATTTCTTTCTTTTCCTCCTTCCTGTCTTGGCCACGCAGGGTCATCTCCTTCCTTTCCTCCTTTTCTTTCCTCATTGCAGTGGTCCCTGCTGAGCTTTGTAAATTTGTCCTTACATGGGCCTCTTTGACCTCTACGCGTTTCGTCCATGGGTGTTTTGAGATAGGACTGACAATGACCGGCTTTGTTTCGGATGTTTTCATATTAGGCCTATTTGAGGTCGTCTCCTTCCTTTCTGCAGTCTTCTTTTCTTGGCCATACAGGGTCGTCGTCCTCTTTTCCTCCTTTTCTTTCCTCATCGCAGTGGTCCTCACATGGGCCTCTTTGACCTCTAAGCGTTTCGTCCCTGGGAGTTTTGAGGTCGGCCTCACACTGACCTGCTTCGTTTTTGCTTTTTTCATATTAAGCCTATTTGAGGTCATCTCCTTCCTTTCTGTAGGCTTTTTTTCTTGCCCATACTGTGTTGTCTTCTTCCTTTCCTCCTTCGTCGCAGTGATCCTCATCGAGCTTGGTAAATTTATCTTCACACCGGCCTCTTTGCCCTGTATGCATTTTTTCCCTGGGAGTTTGGAGGCTGGCTTCACACTTACCTGCTTCCTTTCTGCACTTTTCTCACTGCGGCTAGTCGAGGTCTTCTTGTTTGTTTTTGAGAGTTGCCCTGGCATGGCCCCCGCTAATAGTTTCAGAAAGACATTTTGCAGAGTCTCTTTTGGAGTTTCTGAGCTGCTGAGGAGTAAACAGATGCTGTTTGTATTCACAGTAACTAGCAGTCAAATTCCATAGTATTTTTAAATACTGGATCTGAGCCTACAACAATCTGTCTCTAAATACCTATAATTCTTACAGTTTTCTGATGTCAACATGGAGCTGTATAGCTTTTGCTATAACATACCTTTCTGTAAATGATGCAGGTTGCACCTTGTTCTTCTTCTACACATGAAGAAACACACAGACATCAGAAGGACGCTTATGAAAACACAACAGAAACACAAAATCCTTGTGCTACATTTCAGGTTAGTTATTTTTACTTCCACTCTCTGGCAGTTCTACTTCCTAATTTTGCCAGAGTGCATTTTCCTTCAGAATTACTGAAGTGATTCCCATGATTCCCAGCTCCTTTTCACCCATAAAACAAAAGGGATGAAAACTTTGGCACTACACTGAAAGTAAACAAGGTTAATCAAAGAAGCATTCAGAAAATTCATGTACTTTACAAGTCTGATATTTCGTGTGATTTTTCAGTAACAAATAGTAAATGTGATGTTTGTGTGTGAATATTTTGGACAAAAGATGTTCTTACCCTCCAGAAACACCATTTTGATGTTCTCCTTGCACCATCCTTTTTCTTCTCTGTGGATTTCTCACTAGATCCAGGCGTCTCTGTTGGTCTTTTTGAGCCGCTGAGGAGTAAACAGATGCTGTTTGTCCTCCCAGTAACTATCACAGGTTTTGTCTGAATTCATTACCCATAATACCTGAGGTTTTGTTTGAGCTTGATCTCATTAAGGAGATGCACATATCTGTAATGTAGCTTACCTTTCTGTAGGGGTCACAGGTACAGAAGGATGCACCTTGTTCTTCTACAGATAATAAAAGGAAACACACAGGCACAAGAGTGATGCTTATAAAAATACTATTTTTTTTCCAACATGCTACAGTTAATTTTCTTCCATTCTTTGGTAGTTTTTTTTCCCCCCAACCCTACCCCTCCTACCACCACCAAAAAAAAGGCAAATGTGATGTTTGTGTGTGAATATTTTGGATAAAAGATGTTCTTACCTTCCAGAAACACCATTTTGATGTTCTCCTTGCACCATCCTTCTTCTTCTCCGTAGATTTCTTACTAGTTCCAGGTGTCTCTGTTTGTGTTTTTGAGCCGCTGAGGAGTAAACAGATGCTGTTTGTCCTCCCAGTAACTATCATTCAAATTCTATAGTATTTTTAAAATCTGGGCCCTGAGCCTACACAATCTCTGTCTGAATTCTCTCTGTTTGAGCTTGATCTCATTAAGGAGATGCACATGTCTGTAATGTAGCTTACCTTTCTGTAGGTGTCACAGGTACAGAAGGATGCACCTTGCTCTTCTACAGATAATAAAAGGAAACACACAGGCACAAGAATGATGCTTAGAATAATACTCTTTTTTCAACATGCTACAGTTATTTTTCTTCCAATCTTTGATAGTTTTCTTTTTTTCACCTCTGTCGAACAAAAAAGATCTGTATTATGGCTTCCTTTAAAATGATGTATTAATGTTAGTATTTAGATAAAAAAGAGAACCATGTGTCCTAAAAGTGAAATTACATTACAACGGACACATATTGGAGTCAATCTCAATTAGCATTTTATTGAGTGTTTAGTGCACTAAGTAGTGTCTATAACACCTTTATGTTGCACCCTACGTAGTGAACATATGAGGTAAATAGTAAGACATTTGGGATGCGACCTCCTGTGCACGAGCTGAAAGAACTGTAAAGCTGACATAAATATCAGCAACAAGAAAACATTACTCTGGGTAAATAAACCATTTAAAACATTAAAGTCTAGGATAAAATGATGCTGTTGCCTCCACATGAGATTTCTGTTTGTCTGTGGAGGTGTACTGGGTTAATCAGTCTCGTCCATATCAGAATGCAGCTCAGTGTTTCATTTATTTCCAGCAGTTCACATTTCACTGCAGTATTAAAGCAATTCCACAGCCCTAATAATGACTATAATCATCACTACAGAATTAATAGCTGATGGAGCCCAAAGCTGAGATCATTTCAAAAAGATTTATATCTACATTTATGTCTAAATATAGATTATTTACTATAAACATTGTCACAAAGCAGCTTTACACAAATCTGAAAATAAAGTGCATGGCTCTTCAGCCTGTTTGAATGTTTAATGCCATAATTTTTGTACTGAACATAAAATTCACCTCCTTTCATGTAGATTAGAAGACGTGTTTTTGAGATGCTGAGACATTTCACTTTCAATAACGAACAGTAAATGTGACGTGTGAAAGTTTGTGGATTAAAGAATTTCTTACCTGCGACCAAAAACAGGGGCAGCAGAGCATTCTGATTTTTCACTGAACTCCTTCACAATAAAAGAAAATGATTTATCTGAGGAAACAAAGTCTGAATTTGAAAAATGTCTCTTTGCTCGTGTTTCCTTTTTCTGCACTGAGGTAAAAATGTCGTCCAGGTGTTCTATAGAACGCGCGCGCTCAGGTGCCAGCCGTTGTGACGTCACAATAGCGGTGACTTCACCCACGCCGCTCAGTTAGCGCGAGCCCAGTTTTTAAGCGCAACGCGATTCTTGAGTTCATTAGTGTTTCCTTTCAACATGAGAGTATATATATATATATCTAGCCTTTGTGTGAAAATGCTCTTTGGCTTTTTCTTAGTTTTGGAAGTGTATCTGAAATTAGTGGGCAGCGCAAAGCCAAAAGATTGCAGATTAAAGACAGCCATATAGCCATATACACTCACCGGTCACTTTAATAGGAACACCTGCACACCTGATGCTCATGTGGCAGCAGCACAACGCAGACAATCATGCAGATACAAGAGCTTCAGTTAATGTTCACATCAAACATCAGAATGGGGGGACAAAATGTCATGACTTTATAAGCCTCTACTGTATATGTACAATCACTGTCCACTTTATTAGGAACACCTGTACACTTGCACATTCGTGCAGTTATCTATTCAGCCAGTCATGTGGCAACAGTGCAATGCAAAAAAAAAAAAAAAATGCAGGTCAAGAGCTTCAGTTAATGGTCACATCAAAAAATGTGATCTCTGTGACTTGAACCGTGGCATGGTTGTTGGTGGTTGGAGTATTTCAGAAACTGCTGATCTCCAGGGAATTTCACTCACAACAGTCTCAAGAGTTTACACAGAATGGTGCCAAAAAAAAACAACACAAAACCTAAAATCACTGAGTGAGCGACAGTTCTGTGGGTGGAAACGCCTTGTTGATAAGAGAGGTCAGAGGGAAATGATCAGATTAGTTTGAGCTGCCAGGAAGGATGTAATAACTGAAATAATGACTTTTTATAACCGTGGCGAACAGAAAAGCATCTCAGCATGCACAAAACATTGAACCTTGAGATGGATGCGTTACAAGAGCAGAAGACCTCGCTGGGTTTCACTCCTGTCAGCCAATAACAGGAGTCTGAGGCTTTCATGGGCACAGACTCACCCAAACTGGAAAGCTGAAGCTTAGGGAAAAAAATCACAAATGGTCTTTTTCCAGTCTTCCACTGTCCAGTTTCAGTGAGTCTTTGCCCGTGATAGCCTCAGATTCATGTTCTTGGCTCACAGGAGTTGAAAGTCACTGAGATCACATTTTTTTCCCCCCAATCTGATGTTTGATTTGAGCATGAACTGAAGCTCTTGACCTGTAGCCGGATGATTTTATGCATTGCACCGCTGCTCACACATGATTGGCTGATTGGATAACTGCATAAATGAGCTGTACAGGTGTTCCTATTAAAGTGACAGGTGAGTGTACATATTAACTTATATTTGTCATACCCAAGGTCGCTATACAACCAAAAAACACAAAAAATACACAGCCCAATGACAGAAGAGAAAAAAATAAGAGAACAATAAAGATTGGCGTTAGTCCCTGATGTACAGCTAATATTCACTCACCAGCCACTTGAATAGGAACATCTTTACCCCTGTTCATTAATGCAGATACACGTCAAGAACTTCAGGTAATGTTCACATCAAACATCATAATGGGGGAAACGTGTAATCTCTGTGACTTTAACCGTGGCAAGGTTGTTGGTACAAGGTTGGTTTGAGTATTTCAGAAACTGCCGATTTCCTGGGATTTTCACACTTAACCAAGAAGGGTTTAACAAGAATGTTGTGTAAAAGCAGTTCTAGGGGGGTAAATGATGAGCGAGGTCAGAGGAGAATGGCCAGACTGACTCAAGCTGACAAGAAGGTTACTGGACAGTTGAAGATGGGAAAAACATCCTCTGTTCTTATTCCTAACTTCAGTTGTCCAGATTCAGTGAGCCAGTGCCCACTGTAGCCTCAGATTCCTGTTATCGTCTGACAGGAAGGGATTCATTGCGGTCTTCTGCTGTTGTAGCCCATCCACGTCAAGGTTCAGCATTTTTACTCACCACGGTTGTATATTGTTATTGGTGTGCTTTCCGCCAATCATTCATAAATTCATTTTACGGTTTTGAAAATGAGTCCCTGAGTCAGGGAAGCGGGGGGCGAGGGGGTGGTGGTCTTGTTCTCAGGGGTCTTATCTCTTCCAACCCTTGCAACACCCCTGGCTCAAACCAGTCTGTCCATTCTCCTCTGCCCTCTCTCATCAAGAAGGTGTTTCTGCCCCTATTGAGCTTTTTTTTCTTCTTCCATATTTGGATATATGAATATTTGAGTTTTAGACCTTGTGTGATGAAACAAGTTGAAACAATTTTAAAAAGTCAACATTTCCTCTTTTCTTAAAGTGAAAAAATAATTAATTTCTTATTTTAATGTGTGCCAAGAAAAACAACAAAATAAAATATTTTTTTCCCCTTGCTTCCCTATTTTTCTTTTTATTTCACAATGAAAGAACACTGTAGCAGCTTTCCATTAAACTGCTGGTATTGGTAATAGGAGTGAGCAAGTAGATGACGCATAAAAATTAGAGTCTATGCAAACACATGTAAGATGCAAACAGTGTCTTTCTTTATTGTGCTTCAATGAATAAACATTGCTTCAATTAGCTTCCTGTGGTGTCATTTTGTTTTGTTCACAAAAAGTCCACACAAAACGCCATACCTTGTAGATACAGCATACTGTTCAACACGGTCCAACACATAGTCCAAAAAGCCTGTTTAACATAATGAAGCACGACCTAAAACGGTCAAAAACTGTGTGCTTCCCCACTAACAATACACACACCTGTTGTCTCTTCTTCTTCTTTTTTTTTTTTTTTTTTTTTTTTTTTTTTTTTTTTAAACGGTGGCTGGCAACCAGCGTAATAGGTGCATTACCGCCACCTTCTGCTCCGGAGTGTGGAACAGACAGAGATTTATATTCTATTTATCAGCCCCGTCTCCCTAATAAAATCAAAGAAAGCTTTACTATTAATTTCACTTGACCATTTTATTAAAACCTTAAAATTTAGTTTTTCAATTCCATTTTTCTTTATTTCTTCTATCATATTGTTCCTTTCTTGTTCATACTTAATACGTTCAAGAATCACATGAGGTATTGTTTCTTCAACATGACATTGTTCACATAATCCGTTTGGATGTTTCCCTATAATTTTAAGTGTGCTATTTAAATTTGAATGACCTAACATTATTCTATTATAAATAACCTCTTCTTTCCTTGATTTACCTATACATTTTATCTTCTGACCTACTTTATTAATTAAGCTGTAAAAAAAATCTTCCCTTTTTCCCATTATTCCACTTTACTTGCCATTCTTCAATCACTTTACTCCAAATTAAAACCTTAATCTCTGACTTACTTAACGGAACTTGAATCTCTGATTTCTCTCTTTAATGCTTGTTTCGCTAATTTATCCACTTCATTTCCCTTTATTCCTATGTGTGCAGGAACCCATATAAAACTGACTGAAATATTATTTTGAACAATTCTTGAGTGTATTTGTAAAATACTAAAGAGAATATCTTGGTGGCTAGATTTAAAAGATCTCAAACTCTTTAAGACTGATACTGAGTCAGAACAAATTAAAACATTCACAGGTTTATGTTCCTCTACCCACTGCAATGCCAAAAGAATTGCTACCATTTCTGCAGTATAGACTGTCAAATGATTTGAAGTTCGCTTTATTTCCTTGATTCCACTGCCTGGAACTAAAAAAGCAGCCCCAGTTGTTTGACGCTCTGGGTCTTTTGATCCATCTGTATATATTTGTATATACTGGGTATACTGGTTTCTAACATATACTGAAAATGCAGATGACAGGTCTACTTCTCTTTCTGCTTTTTTGACTTCCAACATATACAAATCTATTTGAGGTATCACATAAACCCATGGTTCATATTCCAGAATTAAAACTGTTGGGCATATCTTGATACTATTTACCTGCATTTCTTCTACATATATTTTACTCCTCCACCCAAAACTTATTCTACACCTTTTGTTTTGTTCCCAGCACTTCTGTAAGACCATTTTCGTAGGATGTTCTTCTTTATGCCCCTGGAGGTTAGCCCAGTAGTTGATCATTAATTGTTTCCTTCTAATTTCTAGTGGCATCTCTCCTAACAAGACTTGTAAAGCTGGAATGGGTGTCATCTTTACTGCTCCACAACACTGTCTCATAGCCTGTATTTTATTGAGTTTTTCCAACAAGTTTTTTGATGCTGAATCATATACCACACTACCATAATCAAATACAGACCGGATCAGTGCTACATAAATAGTTTTTAATGAAGAAAAACTTTCCCCCCATTCCACTCCACTTAGACATCTCATGACATTTAACACCTTCTGACATTTCTCAACCATTTTGTTTATATGTTCAGCCCATGTACGTTTCATATCAAAATAAACACCTAAAAATTTAAAACTCTTCACCCTCTCCAACGATCTCTCATACATCTTCAAACTCACTTCTGGGACAACCCTCTTCCTAGAAAAAATTACGGTCTTAGTTTTCTCCACTCAGAATTTAAATCCCCAATCATATGCCCCTTCTTCTACCTTTCTAATTGCTTCTTGCATCTTCCTATTACCATATAAAATATTCCTTCCCCTTTTCCAGAGTGCCCCCGTCATCTGCACACCTATTGTCTCATTATCCACTTGCCCTGATGTACCATGGGTATTCTACCAGAGTGCCACCCAATGGACAAATATATAACTACAACAAAAAATGGCTTCAACAAACACCATTCTCACTGTTCTCACCGTTCTGTTCTCTTTCTTACATTTCGGTGTAAGTTCATGCATGCAGGAAATGCACAAATAAGCACAAACAGATGTGGACAAATTTTTTGGGACCCTTATAGTTCTTTGAAACAATGATTCATTGCTCCTGAAAAGTGATTAAACCAAAAGCAATAGTCTCATATATACCTGCCTGCCCATATAGTATGTGATAGATTAAACCAATAAAATCGTGAAGAGAAATGATTCATTGTTTATTTTTACCAAGATAATCTAAAACAGCCTGGACAGATTTCTTGGTACCCCTAAAAAGATTAGAAATCATTGCATTCTAATCATGTTTCAAACTAATTGTTTAACCTTAATTATGCCTTTTTTTCTTTTCTTTTCTTTTTTTTTTTTTAACAAAAGCGCGCGCGCCTGAAAAGGGGGCTGCTCTTCTCGGCGTTGATGCAGAATATGGCACCGCATCCACCACAAAAACACTTCTTAACCTAAAGAAACCTTTCAATACGTGCTGCCAAGAAAACAGCTACTTGTTAAATACAACTAACGTTAGCGATAGTTAAATCGTTATATCGTTAAAACTGGCCAAGCCTTACACAAACTTGCTAGATAACTAGTTAGCCCAAGTAGGTTATTAGCTAGCATGCCGGGGCAGCCATCTAGTTAGCCTGAATGCTAGCTGGCATGATAACAAAATGAGGTTTGCATGAACGATAACAGAAGACGAACACGACCCACAAATAGCATGTGTGTGTGTGTGTAATTTATTTTTATATATATATATATATATATATATATATATATATATATATATATATATATATATATATATATATGTGTATATATATATATATATATATATATATATATATAAACGATATGTAAACAATAATTAAAATACATTTCCGCTGCGTCATGCTAGAAAACTCGGTGTTGTTAAGGCTAACTCGCCCGTCATGAATGAGGAGTAATACACACAGTGTTAGCAGGTGGCTACAATAATAAACACACTTCATACATCTTATAATAAACTACATAGGTAAAGTTCGTCACGACAAACTTTGGTGTTGGCTTGACAAAGCCAGTCTGAAAGTTTAAAATAGTTGTCAGTTTGACATCTGAGGGTAATGTGCAGTTTTAAGAAAGAGACAGAGAGATAGGGTGCCAATAATTGTGGAGTTGATTAGATGGATAGATAAGTTGTACCTACCTACACAAATAAAATACAACCATATAAATCAAGAAAACAATTATTGAAATATAAACATTCCTGCTGTGTTTAACACTGAGATGCTCGCTGAAGACAGCCACTGACAGAAAACTTGACATTTTTTTGTCTTTCTCACCATTCTGTGTCCGGCTCCCCACAACTGGACAGATGAAGATTCTCCTCACATAACTGCTGCTCGCTGTTTTTGCCTTGTTTGTTTTTCGCACCATTCTGTGTAAACTCTAGAGACTGTTGTGCATGAAAATCCCAGGAGATTACAAGTTTCTGAAATATTCAAACCACCCCGTTTTTTCCTCCCATTTTGATCACTGACGTCAACATTATCTAACTTGATGTGGACATTAATTAAAGCTCATGACCTGCAGGAATTTATACACTGTGCTACTGTCACATGATTGGCTGATTGAATGAATGTGCATGTGTACAGTTGTTCCTAATAAAGTGGCCAATAAGTGTAGAAATATTTTGTCTTATGTATTGTACAGTATAGTAGAGCTTTTAGCTGGATGAAAGCTGCGAATGCTAGTTACAGACCAAACTAGGATTATGAGTTCGTGTGCAATATACCATCATTACCTGCGTAATGCGCCTGCTTCAAAGTCAGACATCAAAAACTATTAAGGATCATATAGGACTAAAAACAGACCCAAAGAAAACATGTACTGTAAGATCCAATTTATTTTTGCTGATCTTCAAGCTGGAGACAACACATTTTCCGACAGACATTGTCCAAATTAAGGAATCAATTGGCGGTAGATCGCTTACTATGAGCATCTCATAACCGCCAAGGGTGGTGCTTAACATCCAGATAGCGGGACTGTGCACACATTCCGTCCCAAAAATCTGGATGTATTTAAATCCCTAATGAGCAAGCCAGAGGCGACAGTGGCAAGGAAAAACTCCCTCAGATGACGTGAGGAAGAAACCTTGAGAGGAACCAGGCTCAAAAGGGAACCCATCCTCTTCTGGGTGACACCAGATAGTGTGATTATAAATCATTACTCTTCCTCAATCATATACTATATAGACAGTCCTGAGGGTGTTGAAAAGATGTTCTTTATGAACATCAGGGTGTTTATGATTACAGCAGAAGTGTTTAGGTACGATTCTACAGTGTCCAAGAAACAACCTTAGGCAGGAACCCTGGGTTCAGCCACAAGGTCACTCCAGAATCATCTGGCCAGTAAAGCACGCAGGGCGAACTTATCACCAACAGTTTGGCTCTTGGGGGAGTTTGGCAGATGGAGGTGTTTAGCTCCTTAGCTCACAACACTGCTATGAGCCCATGTGCTGCCAACAAGATGTTATCCACTGTGATGTGGTTGGCCAAAATGGCTGCCACATATACGTTCAGCATAGATGGCGATTTGCCACTATACAGCAGTGCCCACAAAATGCATACATACCCACATGTATGCTCTATGCCCATATAGACCATACATGGCCTGCATACAAGGAGCTCTAGAGTTCAGGATCACATCCTGGACTGTTACTTTGCAGTTATTGAGCTGCTCACCGGTTCGAGGGGCCGAACCCACAGGTGCAGGTCGTCTGGCTGCGACAGACACCTGCTACACCGGTGGAGCGTCGTTAACATGATCCGCCTCCATACTTAACTCACAATGAGAATTCCACTAGGCCAAAAGCGCCGTCGCACGAGATACTTAGCAAAATGCTGCGTAGTCTCCATCTTCCATCTGCATCACCCCTGCGTGCCCCCAAGCCATCCACGCTGTCGCTTGCCCCGACATCTTTCCCACCGCATCTTCTTGCATCCTTCTAGAGAAGAGGAAGGGCTTCAGCCAGTGCTCACTCTCTCATAGAGGAGCACATAGGCGCTAGTCGACCTCATCTTTAACACGTCCGTCTCGGTGGTCAGAGTGACCCGCTGGTCATTGTAGGTCATCCACTGGTGACTGGAACTGGAACAATCACTCAGATAATGTCCTGGGAAAGGGACATGATCAGCAGTAGTACATATGGATCACTATAAAGTGTTTTTGCTATGCATGAAAAATGTGGATCACTATAAAATGTGTTTTCCTAATTAATTAATAAATATGCAGGCTGTAGTTATAAGTGTGTGTATGTGTGCTTATATCTTACCACATAATGTTGTGCTTCCAACATGGCTGAGGACACTGATCAGTCGATACGTGGCAGCTGATCCACCCTAAAAACAACACACATCACAATACAGATCACATAAAGATACAAAACGTGAGTCTACACACTACATCCTATTGCATCCTTCCCAGCTCTCTTTCCTATCTTTCTCACTTCATCTACATTGTGTCTCTCTGTCTCTCTCTCACCAGTTCATTTCTGTCTGTCTCTCTGGCCTCAGCTTTGCTGTTCTCTACATGAGGAAGGAAGGCACAAAGGAAAGATTAGCTCTTCTTTAACTAATATGGATGTGATTTATACTGGCTGTAAACATTAGCTGACTCTCTTGGACTCTCTTGGATTTGAGGCTCGCACTAGTTATTTGCTTGCGACGTACCTATTCCGGGCGAATCTGATTCAGGATGGCAGTTTATCTGCAGCTCAGGTTTGATTTCCACTGGCATATGCAGCTTGACGACTGTGTAATATTCAGTCACTTTGAACCTGTTCAGCTGCAGAATCAGAAACCTGGAGAGAAAAGAAATTAAAAGTGACCTTCGAGCCAAAGAGCCACAGTCACTGGTGGCACACTTACAGCACTTGCAATTGACTGACCAGGTTCTTGCCTGTGATGGAAAAGTCAAAAAAGCTTAACCAGAAAATGTGCCTTGATTTAGAGTCAAATCCTTTTCTCGCTCAGATGCTCTTAGCCCCGAGTGTGACTACTGTGACTATGTGAACGTTACCATTAGGGAAAATGCACCAAACCAAAACACTGCATATGTGAAAATACCCTTATATAACACTCCTAGTGTGTGTGTGTGTGTGTGTGGTAGCCTTACCTGGGCAGAGTGTGGAACGTCCACCTGGAGTTGGCACATTCTCCTCCACACACCTTGCATTTGCTCTCTAACTCTGTGGGGTTCTACAGTATACACGTTATTCATACACAGAGATGACCGTGATAATATGATGTGACAGATATTAAAAAGTAAGAGAAGCAGGCTGAGAGTTACTCACATTAACTATGTCATAGAGGCATTCGTCCACTGAGTTGTGCACCAGGGGCAGAGAGATGTGATTAAACACTTCCACTTTGTTGTTCTGCTGGGATCCACAGCTGCAACACACAACATGCATCAACATCTAATCAACATCTGAATCACATACAAACTCCAAACTCTTTACCTTACTTGTCATACCTGGAGCATGTTATAATGTTCCTCATCTTGAACTTGAAATTGGCCCTGACTGGGCATCTAGGGTCCACATCCTCTTGCCAACCCAGCCATCGCCCAGACTCCTCCATTTGGGTCAGACAGTGGCAGAGGAATTCATGGGCGTCCTATATACACACACACACACACACACACACACACACAGCAGTAAAAATTAAATAATATCCAAAGCATTTTCTTTCTGCATGTTTTAATGTGTGTGTGTGTGTGTGTGTGTGTGTGTGTTTTCTGAGCTCACGTTCTGTTGACTGATGGTGAATTCTGGATTGATGTCTGTAGCTGATTCAATCAGGGCCAGGAGGAGAGAATCCTTGCTGATGTCACCTTGAACTTCAGAGCTCTTTCTCAACCTCGACAACTCCACAAAACATCTGCAAAGGATCCAGGAAAAACTTCCTCTGAAATTCTACCTTCAGTAATATTCCTCAGCTCAGCTCTTATCTCACATATTCTTCCACCTTTCCTCCTTGCAAAGATTTAGATCAGTCAATAAGTTTAAGATAAGTCCAGAGTGCAGCCGCGCAGCTTTTTACCAGCACCTGAGACTATTTTACTTGTGCAAAATCTACACTCTAAAATCTTTACTGTCTCTGCATCAAAGAACAAAAAGGATGAAAATCCTATGTCTGTTTTATAACGGCCTGAATACACTCACTCCCTGCTATCGTTCCGATCTCACACTCTTAGGTCATTTTCACACTTGTGAACACTGACGCCACGTGTCGACATTCTGTACTTTTTACTGCTGGTTCGTCATACGTTTTATTATTGATTTGGTCAATTAGTCATTGCAGCCATTGACTCAAGTACTTGGACTAAGTGTGAAAACACCATTAGATTCCTGTCTACTGCTATGCTCAAAGTATAACAGTTGTAGTCCTGAGTGAGTCTTTTCTGTTGTAGCACCTCACCTCTGGAGCAAACAGTCTCATATAATATTGTTATATCTCTATAATATTGATCTGATTATCTATCTGCTTTCTCAAACCTTAATTTGATCCTTTTACCTTTTCATTAATTCTTGTTAATTCATTTTTTATTATCCTAAATTTGTCTCCTAATGTAGTCCCTTTGCTAGTTAACAGTTTTAATGTTATCTGCTCCCTTAGGTATTGTAAGCAGTATGCCTATGTTCTTAAAAAATGCTGTATAAAAGTAGCGTATCATTATAATTTATAAATGTACAGTAATGTATAGTCTTAGTACCTGAGGAATGTGTCCTCTAGTTTGTGGACAGAGTTGTCCAGCAGGTAGGAGAGCTCTCCGCAAAAAGACTCAGCTGTGAACAGACACTGCAGACTTGCGTTAACGTAGCAGTTGTTTCCAAAATTAGGCAACCTGCAACAGATCCACCTGTTAGACACAGATTCTGATTCACAAAAGCACACTCGGGCTGTGTAAACATACGAACACGTAGCACAGCGCTACTGCTAATGTTCCTATAAATTTATAGGCTCATTAATATTCTAATGCATTCTGGTACCAAATATTAGTAAGCATAACTAATTATGTTTAAACTAATTCCAATCTGAATATTCTTTTTAAATTAAAAATGAGAGACAAACACACATCAATGTGTCATACCCGCCAGTGAGCTCTTGCTTGTCTGTGATGGGGGGCAGAGTCAGAGTCAGAGTCGTGCTGTTTATGTTTCCCTCAGACGGAGTCGGAATCGGGCTCTTTACGTTTCCCTCAGACGGAGTCGGAATCGGGCTCTTTACCTTTCCCTCAGACGGAGTTGGAATCGGGCTCTTTATGTTTTCCTCAGAAGGAGTCGGAATCGGGCTCTTTACGTTTCCCTCAGACGGAGTCGGAATCGGGCTCTTTATGTTTCCCTCAGGGATCATCTTTTTGGAACTGAAACAGTGAGGCATAGAGTTTATAGTGAACTATTTGTGTCTGTGCGTTGGCAGGTCTGGATATTAAGGAGTAAATTTGTACTTTCCACTGTATAAAAGAATGTAAATAAGCTTTTCTTTGCTCTGTTTTACTCATCTGTCTCTCACCTGAATGCATGTGGATCTGTCACCCTTTTCTTGTATTCCATGTAAGAAGAAAAGGCCAACTCCATCAGTACCTCCATCAACTTTGCCATTTCATCCTCCGACTTGAATAGGATCATTTCTTTCTTTTCCTCCTTCCTGTCTTGGCCATGCAGGGTCATCTCCTTCCTTTCCTCCTTTTCTTTCCTCATTGCAGTGGTCCCCGCTGAGCTTTGTAAATTTGTCCTCACATGGGCCTCTTTGACCTCTATGCGTTTCGTCCATGGGTGTTTTGAGATAGGACTCACAATGACCGGCTTTGTTTCGGATGTTTTCATATTAGGCCTATTTGAGGTCGTCTCCTTCCTTTCTGCAGTCTTCTTTTCTTGGCCATACAGGGTTGTCGTCCTCTTTTCCTCCTTTTCTTTCCTCATCGCAGTGGTCCTCACATGGGCCTCTTTGACCTCTAAGCGTTTCGTCCCTGGGAGTTTTGAGGTCGGCCTCACACTGATCTGCTTCGTTTTTGCTTTTTTCATATTAAGCCTATTTGAGGTCGTCTCCTTCCTTTCTGTAGGCTTCTTTTCTTGCCCATACTGTGTTGTCTTCTTCCTTTCCTCCTTCGTCACAGTGATCCTCATCGAGCTTGGTAAATTTATCTTCACACCGGCCTCTTTGCCCTGTATGCATTTTTTCCCTGGGAGTTTGGAGGCTGGCTTCACACTTACCTGCTTCCTTTCTGCACTTTTCTCACTGCGGCTAGTCGAGGTCTTCTTCTTTGTTTTTGAGAGTTGCCCTGGCATGGCCCCCGCTAATAGTTTCACAAAGACATTTTGCAGAGTCTCTTTTGGAGTTTCTGAGCTGCTGAGGAGTAAACAGATGCTGTTTGTATTCACAGTAACTAGCAGTCAAATTCCATAGTATTTTTAAATACTGGATCTGAGCCTACAACAATCTGTCTCTAAATACCTATAATTCTTACAGTTTTCTGATGTCAACATGGAGCTGTATAGCTTTTGCTATAACATACCTTTCTGTAAATGATGCAGGTTGCACCTTGTTCTTCTTCTACACATGAAGAAACACACAGACATCAGAAGGACGCTTATGAAAACACAACAGAAACACAAAATCCTTGTGCTACATTTCAGGTTAGTTATTTTTACTTCCACTCTTTGGCAGTTCTACTTCCTAATTTTGCCAGAGTGCATTTTCCTTCAGAATTACTGAAGTGATTCCCATGATTCCCAGCTCCTTTTCACCCATAAAACAAAAGGGATGAAAACTTTGGCACTACACTGAAAGTAAACAAGGTTAATCAAAGAAGCATTCAGAAAATTCATGTACTTTACAAGTCTGATATTTCGTGTGATTTTTCAGTAACAAATAGTAAATGTGATGTTCGTGTGTGAATATTTTGGACAAAAGATGTTCTTACCCTCCAGAAACACCATTTTGATGTTCTCCTTGCACCATCCTTTTTCTTCTCTGTGGATTTCTCACTAGATCCAGGCGTCTCTGTTGGTCTTTTTGAGCCGCTGAGGAGTAAACAGATGCTGTTTGTCCTCCCAGTAACTATCACAGGTTTTTTCTGAATTCATTACCCATAATACCTGAGGTTTTGTTTGAGCTTGATCTCATTAAGGAGATGCACATATCTGTAATGTAGCTTACCTTTCTGTAGGGGTCACAGGTACAGAAGGATGCACCTTGTTCTTCTACAGATAATAAAAGGAAACACACAGGCACAAGAGTGATGCTTATAAAAATACTATTTTTTTTCCAACATGCTACAGTAAATTTTCTTCCATTCTTTGGTAGTTTTTTTTTTCCCCCAACCCTACCCCTCCTACCACCACCAAAAAAAAGGCAAATGTGATGTTTGTGTGTGAATATTTTGGATAAAAGATGTTACCTTCCACAAACACCATTTTGATGTTCTCCTTGCACCATCCTTCTTCTTCTCTGTAGATTTCTCACTAGTTCTAGGTGTCTCTGTTTGTGTTTTTGAGCCGCTGAGGAGTAAACAGATGCTGTTTGTCCTCCCAGTAACTATCATTCAAATTCTATAGTATTTTTAAAATCTGGGTCCTGAGCCTACACAATCTCTGTCTGAATTCTCTCTGTTTGACCTTGATCTCATTAAGGAGATGCACATGTCTGTAATGTAGCTTACCTTTCTGCAGGTGTCACAGGTACTGAAGGATGCACCTTGCTCTTCTACAGATAACAAAAGGAAACACACAGGCACAAGAGTGATGCTTATAAAAATACTATTTTTTTTTTCAACATGCTACAGTTAGTTTTCTTCCAATCTTTGATAGTTTTCTTTTTTTCACCTCTGAAAAAAGATCTGTATTATGGCTTCCTTTAAAATGATGTATTAATGTTAGAATTTAGATAAAAAAAAAAGAGAGCTATGTGTCCTAAAAGTGAAATTACATATAAGTATTTAATTTACAACAGGCACATATTGAAGTCAATCTCAATTAGCATTTTATTGAGTGTTTAGTGCACTAAGTAGTGTCTATAACACCTTTATGTTGCACCCTACGTAGTGAACATATGAGGTAAATAGTAAGACATTTGGGATGCGACCTCAGTGTGTGTGAACTTTTCCTCCTGTGCACGAGCTGAAAGAACTGTAAAGCTGACAAATATCAGCAACAAGAAAACATTACTCTGGGTAAATAAACCATTTAAAACATTAAAATCTAGGATAAAATGATGCTGTTGCCTCCACATGAGATTTCTGTTTGTCTGTGGAGGTGTACTGGGTTAATCAGTCTCGTCCATATCAGAATGCAGCTCAGTGTTTCATTTATTTCCAGCAGTTCACATTTCACTGCAGTATTAAAGCAATTCCACAGCCCTAATAATGACTATAATCATCACTACAGAATTAATAGCTGATGGAGCCCAAAGCTGAGATCATTTCAAAAAGATTTATATCTACATTTATGTCTAAATATAGATTATTTACTATAAACATTGTCACAAAGCAGCTTTATACAAATCTGAAAATAAAGTGCATGGCTCTTCAGCCTGTTTGAATGTTTAATGCCATAATTTTTGTACTGAACATAAAATTCACCTCCTTTCATGTAGATTAGAAGACGTGTTTTTGAGATGCTGAGACATTTCACTTTCAATAACGAACAGTAAATGTGACGTGTGAAAGTTTGTGGATTAAAGAATTTCTTACCCGCGACCAAAAACAGGGGCAGCAGAGCATTCTGATTTTTCACTGAACTCCTTCACAATAAAAGAAAATGATTTATCTGAGGAAACAAAGTCTGAATTTGAAAAATGTCTCTTTGCTCGTGTTTCCTTTTTCTGCACTGAGGTAAAAATGTCGTCCAGGTGTTCTATAGAACGCGCGCGCTCAGGTGCCAGCCGTTGTGACGTCACAATAGCGGTGACTTCACCCACGCCGCTCAGTTAGCGCGAGCCCAGTTTTTAAGCGCAACGCGATTCTTGAGTTCATTAGTGTTTCCTTTCAACATGACAATATATATATATATATAGCCTTTGTGTGAAAATGCTCTTTGGCTTTTTCTTAGTTTTGGAAGTGTATCTGAAATTAGTGGGCAGCGCAAAGCCAAAAGATTGCAGATTAAAGACAGCCATATAGCCATATACACTCACCGGTCACTTTAATAGGAACACCTGCACACCTGATGCTCATGTGGCAGCAGCACAACGCAGACAATCATGCAGATACAAGAGCTTCAGTTAATGTTCACATCAAACATCAGAATGGGGGGAAAAAATGTCATGACTTTATAAGCCTCTACTGTATATGTACACTCACTGTCCACTTTATTAGGAACACCTGTACACTTGCACATTCGTGCAGTTATCTATTCAGCCAGTCATGTGGCAACAGTGAAATGTAAAAAAAAAAAAAAAAAAAATGCAGGTCAAGAGCTTCAGTTAATGGTCACATCAAAAAATGTGATCTCTGTGACTTGAACCGTGGCATGGTTGTTGGTGGTTGGAGTATTTCAGAAACTGCTGATCTCCAGGGAATTTCACACACAACAGTCTCAAGAGTTTACACAGAATGGTGCCAAAAAAAAACAACACAAAACCTAAAATCACTGAGTGAGCGACAGTTCTGTGGGTGGAAACGCCTTGTTGATAAGAGAGGTCAGAGGGAAATGATCAGATTAGTTTGAGCTGCCAGGAAGGATGTAATAACTGAAATAATGACTTTTTATAACCGTGGCGAACAGAAAAGCATCTCAGCATGCACAAAACATTGAACCTTGAGATGGATGCGTTACAAGAGCAGAAGACCTCGTTGGGTTTCACTCCTGTCAGCCAATAACAGGAGTCTGAGGCTTTCATGGGCACAGACTCACCCAAACTGGAAAGTTGAAGCTTAGGGAAAAAAATCACAAATGGTCTTTTTCCAGTCTTCCACTGTCCAGTTTCAGTGAGTCTTTGCCCGTGATAGCCTCAGATTCATGTTCTTGGCTCACAGGAGTTGAAAGTCACTGAGATCACATTTTTTCCCCCCAAATCTGATGTTTGATTTGAGCATGAACTGAAGCTCTTGACCTGTAGCTGGATGATTTTATGCATTGCACCGCTGCTCACACATGATTGGCTGATTGGATAACTGCATAAATGAGCTGTACAGGTGTTCCTATTAAAGTGACAGGTGAGTGTACATATTAACTTATATTTGTCATACCCAAGGTCGCTATACAACCAAAAAACACAAAAAATACACAGCCCAATGACAGAAGAGAAAAAAATAAGAGAACAATAAAGATTGGCGTTAGTCCCTGATGTACGGCTAATATTCACTCACCAGCCACTTGAATAGGAACATCTTTACCCCTGTTCATTAATGCAGATACACGTCAAGAACTTCAGGTAATGTTCACATCAAACATCATAATGGGGGAAACGTGTAATCTCTGTGACTTTAACCGTGGCAAGGTTGTTGGTACAAGGTTGGTTTGAGTATTTCAGAAACTGCCGATTTCCTGGGATTTTCACACTTAACCAAGAAGGGTTTAACAAGAATGTTGTGTAAAAGCAGTTCTAGGGGGGTAAATGATGAGCGAGGTCAGAGGAGAATGGCCAGACTGACTCAAGCTGACAAGAAGGTTACTGGACAGTTGAAGATGGGAAAAACATCCTCTGTTCTTATTCCTAACTTCAGTTGTCCAGATTCAGTGAGCCAGTGCCCACTGTAGCCTCAGATTCCTGTTATCGTCTGACAGGAAGGGATTCATTGCGGTCTTCTGCTGTTGTAGCCCATCCACGTCAAGGTTCAGCATTTTTACTCACCACGGTTGTATATTGTTATTGGTGTGCTTTCCGCCAATCATTCATAAATTCATTTTACGGTTTTGAAAATGAGTCCCTGAGTCAGGGAAGCGGGGGGCGAGGGGGTGGTGGTCTTGTTCTCAGGGGTCTTATCTCTTCCAACCCTTGCAACACCCCTGGCTCAAACCAGTCTGTCCATTCTCCTCTGCCCTCTCTCATCAAGAAGGTGTTTCTGCCCCTATTAACTTTTTTTTTTCCATAATTGGATATATGACTATTTGAGTTTTAGACCTTGTGTGATGAAACAAGTTGAAACAATTTTAAAAAGTCAACATTTCCTCTTTTCTTAGAGTGAAAAAATAATTAATTTCTTATTTTAATGTGTGCCAAGAAAAACAACAAAATAAAATATTTTTTCCCCTTGCGTCCCTATTTTTCTTTTTATTTCACAATGAAAGAACACTGTAGCAGCTTTCCATTAAACTGCTGGTATTGGTAATAGGAGTGAGCAAGTAGATGACGCGTAAAAATTAGAGTCTATGCAAACACATGTAAGATGCAAATAGTCTTTCTTTATTGTGCTTCAATGAATAAAACATTGCTTCAATTAGCTTCCTGTGGTGTCATTTTGTTTTGTTCACAAAAAGTCCACACAAAACTCCATACCTTGTAGATACAGCATACTGTTCAACACGGTCCAACACATAGTCCAAAAAGCCTGTTTAACATAATGAAGCACAACCTAAAACGGTCAAAAACTGTGTGCTTCCCCACCACCAATACACACACCTGTTGTCTCATTATCCAATTGCCCTGATGTACCATGGGTATTCTACCAGAGTGCCACCCAATGGACAAATATATAACTACAACAAAAAATGGCTTCAACACAGCGGCCCCTTAATTGCTTATGGCAGGAAGACATAATGATTACAAACTCAATAATAATAATAATAATAATAATAATAATAATAATAATTAAGCCATAACGAACACTGCATCTTTGGACAGGAAGCAGTAAATTTAATTTCTAAATACCCCAACTTAGTCTGCTTCTAACAGAAGACAAATCTTATTAATTGGACGTTCTACGACACTACTTTTGGTTTGTACCTTTACTGAACGTACTAAACCTTTGTTGTCTGAGTAGGTCTCCAAAACTCTTCCAAGTATCCATGAGTCTCGTGGTGCTGAAGGATCAACAATGACTACAATGTCTCCAGAAGTGAAGTTTCTACGTTCTTTGTTCCACTTCTGTCAATTTTGCAACAAAGGTAATTATTCTCGTACCCATCTTTTCCAAAAAAGATCGGAAATGTATTGCACTTGTTTCCATCTCCTTTTGGCATACAGGTCAGATCTTTCAAATAAACCAGGTGGCAATGCATGATTCCCTCTCCTAAGCAGGATGTGATTTGGAGTGAGAGCTTCTAGATCACTAGGGTCACTGGATAGTTTGGAAATAGGACGGTCATTCAAAATGGCTTTTGCTTTGCACAAGATTGTCTGCAATGCTTCATCGTCCAGTGTTTGTTGTCGAAGAACTGAACAAAGAATTTGTCTTACCATTCGAATTATACGCTCCCATATCCCTCCATAATGGGAGCCTGTGGGGGGATTGAAGCACCATTGAACTTCCTTATGAAGTAAGGCTCTCTGAATCTTCTTGTTGTCCAATGCTGAGAGAGCATCCTTTAACTCCCGCTCAGCACCAATAAAATTAGTTCCATTATCCGACCTCATAAAAGAAACTTGTCCACGACGACAAACAAACCTGCGCAAGGCATTTATGCATGAGTCCGTATCTAATGAATACGCCATGTCCAAATGGACTGCTCTGCTTGCGAAACAAGTAAATATCACTCCATAGCGTTTTACTTTACTCCTGGCTCTTTTTACTTCAATGGGCCCAAAAAAAGTCCACTCCTACATTGGTAAAAGGAGGTAGGTCAGGGGTGATCCCTTCCAATGGAAGGTCTGCCATTTTTTGTTCACCCAATTTTCCTTTATAACATCTACAGATGACACACTTGGAGATAATTTTTCTTGCCACAGAATTAGCATTTGTAATCCAATACTTGTACCCGGATTTTGGAAAGCATTAGGTTTCTGCCACCGTGACCTAACTGCTCATGGATGTCTCGAAGTATGAGATATGAAACATGCTGATCCTTAGACAACAAGATGGGATGCTTAGTTTCAATGTGTCTTGCTGATTTACCAAGTCTTCCTCCCACCAATAACAATCCATTATGTAATACAGGATCCAAACTGTATACAGTACCATTTATCTTTACTCTAACACTTCCATCCTTGAGCTCTGCAATTTCGTTTTGAAATTGTTCCTGTTGACTAAAACGAAGGATACCAATCTCAGCCTTGGACAGAAACTTCACTTCTGGAGACATTGTAATCATTGTTGATCCTTCAGCACCACGAGACTCATGGATACTTGGAAGAGTTTTGGAGACCCACTCAGACAACAAAGGTTTAGTACGTTCAGTAAAGGTACAAACCAAAAGTAGTGTCGTAGAACGTCCAATTAATAAGATTTGTCTTCTGTTACAAGCAGACTAAGTTGGGGTATTTAGAAATTAAATTTACTGCTTCCTGTCCAAAGATGCAGTGTTAGTTATGGCTTCATTATTATTATTATTATTAATATTATTATTATTATTATTATTGAGTTTGTAATCGTTATGTCTTCCTGCCATAAGCAATTAAGGGGCCGGTGTGTTGAAGCCATTTTTTGTTGTAGTTATATATTTGTCCATTGGGTGGCACTCTGGTAGAATACCCATGGTACATCAGGGCAATTGGATAATGAGACAACAGGTGTGTGTATTGGTAGTGGGGAAGCACACAGTTTTTGACTTCATGTAGCAGCTTTCCATTAAACTGCATTAAAAAAAAAGTAGATGACGCGTAAAAATGCAAACACATGTAAGATCCAAATAGTCTCTTTCTTTATTGTGCTTCAATGAATAAACATTGCTTCAATTAGCTTCCTGTGCTGTCATTTTGTTTTGTTCACAAAAAGTCCACACAAAACTCCATACCTTGTAGATACAGCATACTGTTCAACACGGTCCAACACATAGTCCAAAAAGCCTGTTTAACATAATGAAGCACGAACTAAAACGGTCAAAAACTGTGTGCTTCCCCACTACCAATACACACACCTGTTGTCTCTTCTTCTTCTTGGTTTTTAACGGCGGCTGGCAACCAGCGTAATAGGTGCATTACCGCCACCTTCTGCTCCGGAGTGTGGAACAGACAGATTTATATTCTATTTATCAGCCCCGTCTCCCTAATAAAATCAAAGAAAGCTTTACTATTAATTTCACTTGACCATTTTATTAAAACCTTAAAATTTAGTTTTTGAATTCCATTTTCCTTTATTTCTTCTATCATATTGGTCCTTTCTTGTTCATACTTAATACATTCAAGAATCACATGAGGTATTGTTTCTTCAACATGACATTGTTCACATAATCCGTTTGGATGTTTCCCTATAATTTTAAGTGTGCTATTTAAATTTGAATGAACTAACATTATTCTATTATAAATAACCTCTTCTTTCCTTGATTTACCTATACATTTTATCTTCTGACCTACTTTATTAATTAAGCTGTAAAAAAATCTTCCCTTTTCCCATTATTCCACTTTACTTGCCATTCTTCAATCACTTTACTCCAAATTAAAACCTTAATCTCTGACTTACTTAACGGAACTTCAATCTCTACGATTTCTCTCTGCAATGCTTGTTTCGCTAATTTATCCACTTCTTCATTTTCCTTTATTCCTATGTGTGCAGGAACCCATATAAAACTGACTGAAATATTATTTTGAACAATTCTTGAGTGTATTTGTAAAATACTAAAGAGAATATCTTGGTGGCTAGATTTAAAAGATCTCAAACTCTTTAAGACTGATACAGAGTCAGAACAAATTAAAACATTCACAGGTTTATGTTCCTCTGCCCACTGCAATGCCAAAAGAATTGCTACCATTTCTGCAGTATAGACTGCCAAATGATTTGAAGTTCGCTTTATTCCCTTGATTCCACTGCCTGGAACTAAAAAAGCAGCCCCAGTTGTCTGACGCTCTGGGTCTTTTGATCCATCTGTATATATTTGTATATACTGGGTATATTGGTTTCTAACATATACTGAAAATGCAGATGACAGGTCTACTTCTCTTTCTGCTTTTTTGACTTCCAACATATACAAATCTATTTGAGGTGTCACATAAACCCATGGTTCATATTCCAGAATTAAAACTGTTGGGCTTATCTTGATACTATTTAGCTGCATTTCTTCTACATATATTTTACTCCTCCACCCAAAACTTATTCTACACCTTTTATTTTGTTCCCAGCACTTCTGTAAGACCATTTTCGTAGGATGTTCTTCTTTATGCCCAGTAGTTGATCATTAATTGTTTCCTTCTAATTTCTAGTGGCATCTCTCCTAACGAGACTTGTAAAGCTGGAATGGGTGTCTTCTTTACTGCTCCACAACACTGTCTCATAGCCTGAGCTTGTACTTTATTGCGTTTTTCCAACAAGTTTTTTGATGCTGAATCATATACCACACTACCATAATCAAATACAGACCGGATCAGTGCTACATAAATAGTTTTTAATGAAGAAAAACTTTCCCCCCATTCCACTCCACTTAGACATCTCATGACATTTAACACCTTCTGACATTTCTCAACCATTTTGTTTATATGTTCAGCCCATGTAAGTTTCATATCAAAATAAACACCTAAAAATTTAAAACTCTTCACCCTCTCCAACGATCTCTCATACATCTTCAAACACTTCTGGGACAACCCTCTTCCTAGAAAAAATTACGGTCTTAGTTTTCTCCACTCAGAATTTAAATCCCCAATCATATGCCCATTCTTCTACCTTTCTAATTGCTTCTTGCATCTTCCTATTACCATATAAAATATTCCTTCCCCTTTTCCAGAGTGCCCCGTCATCTGCAAAAAGAGATCTCCCCATACCTTGATTTACTTGATTAAAAACATCGTTGATCATTATAGAAAAAATTAATGGACTTATTACACTCCCTTGTGGAGTTCCATTTTCTGTCTGGTATATATTTGACACTTCATTCCCTATTCTTACCTGGATACTTCTGTTCGCTAAAAAGTCTTTCATCCAATTATATATTCTCCCACCTATATTCATCACACTTACCCTGTTTGGCGACGCGGTAGACTCCATCGTCGAGAGATACCAGCAGGCCCGTGCTCAGGCGGCGGTGTTCCAGCAGTTCCTCCCCCGTCACTCTCTAGCTCATGGGGCTGCTGGGCGGGGGCAGCCCCCTCCGTGTACGGCCCCCTCCTACAGGGAGGCCCAAAAACAGAGCGTTGCCTCTCGTGCTCTCCCTCATCTCACGGTGCCCGGGTCCCCCCAGTGCCCTCAGGAGGTCGGTCTGCCAACCCTGCCACCTATGGTGCTTCAGGGTGCAGCGGTCCCAGTTCTCGCCCGGCAACGTAGCGGGTCTGGGAGGCTCGCGGCCTCTTCTGAGGCCTTCGCGGCGGTTAGCTCATTTCCCCCATGTCGGTTCGCCGCCTCAGGGCACCCAGCTGACCGCTTCTGTTACACCAGAGGTCAGTCTCGAGAGACTCATTCCCTTAGTGAGCTTTCTGGCAGCGTGGAAACTTCTGCCGAATGTGTCTCATTGGGTCCTGCGTACTGTAGAGAGAGGCTATCGAATTCAGTTCGGCTCACCTCCGCCTCGTTTTTCTGAGGTTCTTCCCACTGTGGTGGGTCCCGAGCAGGCTCTGGTATTGGAGCAGGAAGTACACACTCTCCTGAGGAAGGAGGCCATCGAGGTGGTCCCTCCTCACGACAGAGAGTCCGGGTTCTACAGCCAGTACTTCATTGTTCCCAAGAAGGGGGGAGGGCTGCGTCCCATTTTGGACTTGCGGCAATTGAACCTCTCAGTCGCGCGACTGAAGTTCAGGATGCTTACGGTCACTCAGGTCGTGTCTCAGATCAGGTCCGAGGACTGGTTCATCACGATCGACCTAAAAGATGCGTATTTCCACATCTCCATCCTTCCCCCACACAGGAAGTTCCTGAGGTTCGCTTTTGGGGGCGAAGCTTACCAGTATCGGGTTCTTCCCTTCGGCCTAGCACTCTCATCCCGCACCTTCACGAAGTGCGTGGATGCTGCCCTGGCTCCTATGCGACTACAGGGCATCAGCATACTGAATTATATCGACGACTGGTTGATTTTAGCTCATTCAGAGCAGATGGCGGCTGGGGAGCGGATGGGGAGCGGTCATGAGTGGCCGTCCTGCCCGTGGTCTGTGGAGCGGCCGCCATCTCACTTGGCACATCAACCGCCTGGAGATGCTGGCCGTGTTTCTAGCTCTGAAACACTTTCTCCCAGACCTAAAAGGCCGCCACGTGTTGGTGCGCACCTTTACAGGCTGGCGCTCCAGATCCTTGTGTGGTCCCAAGGGAACCTCCTCTCATTGAGAGCGGCCTACATCCCTGGTCATCTCAACGTGGGAGCGGACGCCCCCTTTGGTTCTCTCTGACTCATCCAGCTCCTCTTGGACTGGATGCCATGGTACAGCCGTGGCCGAGGCTGCGTCTGTACGCCTTTCCTCCGGTCGCTCTGCTCCCGGGAGTTCTGGAGAGAGTGCGCCGGGATTCGTCTACTGTTAGTAGCCCCGTTCTGGCCGGGCCGAGTATGGTTCTCGGACCTGATTTCCCTCCTAGACGGCTCCCCATGGGAGATTCCGATGAGGAGGGATCTCCTCTCACAGGCGAGGGGCCATCTTCACCCCCGCCCGGAGCTGTGGAAGCTGTGGGTGTGGCCTCTGAGGGGGCACAACTCCGCACTTCCGGTCTCTCAACTGAGGTTGTGGAGACCATCCTCCAGTCCAGAGCTCCCTCTACGAGGAAACTGTACGCCCTGAAGTGGAAACTTTTCACTTCCTGGTGCGGAGACCGCCGGCTTGACCCTGTTCACTGCCCAGTTGGTACAGTGCTGGAGTTCTTGCAGGCCCGCCTCTCCGTGGGGCTGACCCACTCCACACTGAAGGTGTACGTGGCGGCTATTGCGGCCTGCCACGCCCCTCTCGATGGCCAGTCAGTGGGCAGACACCCCTGGGTGACACGTTTCCTCCGCGGTGCGCTGAGGATCAGACCTCCAGCTCGATCTCGGGTCCCCTCGTGGGACCTGGCCGTGGTTTTAGAGGCTCTCTGCAAACCCCCCTTCGAGCCCATAGAGGAGATTTCGGACCGTCTTCTGAAGTTAAAAACTGCCTTTCTCTTGGCAATTTCCTCTCTTAGGAGAGTGGGGGATCTTCAGGCCCTCTCTGTGGCCCCTTCCTATTTAGACTTTGCGCCTGGTTTGGCCAAAGCATTCTTGTACCCCCGAGCGGGATACGTACCGAAAGTCCCCTCGGCACCACGGCCGGTCGTGCTGTTGGCTTTCTGTCCTCCTCCCTTCAGGGAGCCCGACCATCGGAAGCTCAATTGTACGTGTCCAGTGCAAGCACTGGACGCGTACGTCCACAGAACTGCCCTGTGGAGAAAGGCGGACCAGTTGCTTGTTTGCTTTGGTCCTCCTAAGAGGGGTTTTCCTGCTTCTAAGCAGACCCTCAGCCGGTGGATTGTAGAATCCATTTCTCTGGCTTTCGAGTCCTCTGGTCTCCCCAGTCCCCTGGGGGTCAAGGCTTACTCTACCCGAGCGGTGGCGGCCTCTAAGGCCTTTCTGGCAGGTGTGTCCTTACAGGACATCTGCAACGCGGCGGGATGGTCCACGCCCCTGACCTTTGCCAGGTTTTATGACCTAGATACGCGAGCCACTCCCGGCTCCTCTGTCCTTGTGCCTTAGGCTTGCCTCCTCCTGGAGGCAGGGACTCGTAAGTCTGGCGGCGTGGGTATACTCGTTCCCATAGCATTTCGTGACGCAGCCCAAATTCCTGAAGGGGAACGTCTCCAGGTTACGTATGTAACCATGGTTCCCCGAGGGAACGAGACGCTGCGTCTCGGTGCCACACTTCCGGCGTCCCTGCGGCGCTTGCTTCATTTTCCAGTAAGCTCGCCGCTCGGGCTTTTATGCTTCCGGGTCGCTACGTCACCCAGCACGTGACGTCTCGCCCATCCATTGGACGGATTAGACACGTGATTCAGAGTGCGGTCACGCGGGGGCGTTCCCATAGCGTTTCGTGACGCAGCGTCTCGTTCCCTCGGGGAACCATGGTTACATACGTAACCTGGAGACGGTTTCTACCACCATCACTATTGAAGCATCAATTCTTACCTCAGTGTATTACATCAATCAAGAAGAGACTCCTGATTAGATGTAAGTGGATGTTTTTGGGATGTGTAACATATTCAATATTCAATATTCAATAACATAACATACTTAATTAACTTGTGCTTTTCATGCAGTGCACGAAACTCCAGAACTATGGCTCGTCAGACTGAAGTGGTGTTTGTTCTTCTTCTCGCCATGGCAGCAACAGCTTTTGGTAAGAGTCTTATCCCTGATAAGCAGGACACTTTTAACTAAAAATAACACACTTGCAGGGGCATGGGCACTTCAAGAATTGCTCTAACGTGATAATAGCTGCTGTTTGATTGTTCCACTTTTGTAGCACTTTTGCACATTTGAGCAGTTATTGGTGAAACTATGATTTGTTTTCTGTCTTCTAACTGTAGCCAAATATCTGTGACCTCTTCATGTCTTCTGAACAATCTGCCATCTATAAATCTCAGAAATGTAGACAAAATAATTTACAAAAATGTTTAACTATTTTTCTCATTTTAAGCTGACAGGGTGAATCAAATACAGTAAATAAATAGAATAAAATAAAAATTCTGATGATGATCAATAGACCACGAAAGTCCAATTCATAGCCACCAAATACACCTAAAGAAACTTGTGGTCTATTAATTCTTTGCCACACCTTATTAAAAATAACCTCTCCCCTCAGAAGCTTTGTTTATACTATCTACTGTCTAATTTTTTTTTAAATTACCAAGTCAAGGGAGCCAATAAAAAAAAAAACAGGACTCATGCTGTCTAGATGGCTGGGTGAAATTTGAAGGACGTTGCTTCAAGTATCAGGCCACCAGCATGGACTGGGCTTCTGCTGAGGTTCAGTTAAATTCAATTCATTTCAGCTATACAGAAATTTACACAAAAAAAACCGAAAAGAGTTAAACAATTCTGTTGGTACCTACCGTTATGCCTATTTTATACTGTATATAGTTTTGAATATCTTCATCTTCAGTAAGAGCTTTATCCTGTTAAGGGTCACGGTGGATCCAGAGTCTATTATTTATTCTATAATATTCTATAATATTCTATTCAGATTTATTCTATAATATTACAAATGTGCAGTCCCCTCCGAAACTATTGGAATGGCAATTTTGTTAGAGCTGTACACCAAAGACATTTGGGTTTGAGATCAAAAGATGGATATGAGACGAGATTTCAGCTTTTATATCTTGGTATTTACATATAGATGTGTTACGCAGCAAAACATAGAACCTTTGGTATCAGACCACCCAATTTTTAGGCTTGAAGTAAATTAAAGTAAATAACACTTAATATTTGGTTGTATATCCCTTGCTTGCAATAACTGCCTGAAGCCTGTGACTCATTGACATCAACAAATTGTTGCTTTCTTCCTTTGTGATGCTTTCCCAGGCTTTTACCGAAGCCTTTATCAGTCTCCTCTTCAGGAGATGAAATGCTGCTCAATTGGGTTAAGGGCTGGTGATTGACTTGGCCAGTCTAAAACCTTCCACTTTTTCCCCTGATGAAGTCCTTTGTTGTGTTGGCAGTGTGTTTTGGACGATTATCTTGCTGTATGATAAAGTTCCTCCTGATTCATTTGGATGCATTTCTTTGTAAATTGGCAAACAGAATGTTTCTGTAGACCTCTGAATTCATTCTGTTGTTACCATCATGAGTTACATCATCAACAAAGATTAGTGAGCCTGTTCCAGTTTCTGGGTTTATCTTCACAGCTCTCACAATGTTTCTGTCAACAGCTGTTGTTGTTTTCTTTGGTTGACCCAGTCAGTGTCTGTTGCTCAGTACACAAGTGGTTTCTTTCTTTTTCAGGATATTTCAATTTGTTGTATTGGCTATGCGCAACGCCTGTAATATTTGCGCAATGCCTCTAATTGATTTTCCATCTTTTCTCAGTTTCAAAATGGTTTGCTTTTCTCCCTTAGACAGCTCTCTGATCTCCATGTTGGCTTATCCTTTTTAACAACAAATGAAGTCTTCAAAGGTGAAATTGAAGGCTAATACCAAAATTAGATGTTCAGAGCCATTTATTGTTTAAACAATCAATCTAACAGGACACACCTGGGTAACAAGATGTATCATTCACATGTTCCAATATTTCTGCTCTCCTAAAAATTGGGTGGTCACATACAAAATGTTTAACACATCTACATGTAAACACAAGGAAGGAAAAGCTGAACTTCTAAACTCTCTTCTCATATTCATCTTTTGATCTCAAAACTGAATGTCTTCAGTCTACAGCAAAAGCAAATGAACTGGCCTTGCCGTTCCAGTAGTTTCGGAGGGGACTGTAGCTGGTTTTTTAGAGTCATAATTCACAACTCTACGAACACCCAGGGATCCATAAAGCTTAGCCAAGGGGTCTGGATTTTACATTTTGTTACAATGGTGGAAATCCACCACTGCATTATTATGCTTTTGAGTTCTCTTGACTCCTCGGATCAATCCTGAGCCCTGGTTACTGCTTGTGTGGGGTTTCACATGTTCTCCCCGAGTTTGTGTTTGCTCCCACCTCCCAAAAATAATGCCGGTAGGTGTAATGGCTACTCTACTCGGTAGGTGTAATGGCTAAAAGGGTGTACTCCTGCCTCATCCTCAGATTCCCAGGACAGTTTCTGGATCCACAGCAGACCTGATCAGGATAAAGCAGCTTACTGCACATGAATGAAAGAAAATACAGCACCAAGGAAGCTTTGCCTTTATTAAATAATATGCAACATTATGCATAGTAACTGCAGTTAATGAACATGCAATGACGCCAAAGCTCTTTTACTTTTTCTAGAAATACTGTCTGAATCTCGGGGCAAACTTGATCTCAATACACAGCGAAGGTGAATATCAGTGGTTCAAGTCCTTTGTCCTTGCTGCAGACCCCAAGAACAATCCAACATGGATCGGCCTTAATAACTGTCAGAAGGTTAGTTAAGTATCAAATTGTTCCTGAACGCAAGACAAGGGAAGGCATATAACTGTACAGTGACTGATTTATCAACTTAAACATGGTCAAATGACGAAACACACAATACCTTAATTAAGTATTATAGCCTGTTACGGACTGTCCACTGGTCATTCTTTCAGAACAACCACTGGTTGACCAACCACTGACCAAATTGATTTTCACCAAGTGGAGTCCAACTCAACCCAATTTTGTAGGTACAGAGTGCTGTGTGGTAAGTGAAAACTTCTTACATAGCTGTGTTAAGAATCTATCTTTTATAACTTCAGGGTTTGGTGATTCATTTTCAATTAAAATGTTATGGCATGTTTAAATCCATATTCTTTGCTGTGTCTGCAGATGAGAAGGACTGGCTTGATGCTCCATGTGAGTGGACCTATCCCTTTGTTTGTGTCAAGAGGCCTAACTGAAATGCTCCCAGCCTCAACTTGGCAACTATAATACAATGTTGGATTTTTCTTCCTTGTCACTGATGGATTTACAAAAACCTCACTGTGGCAAGTTACCATAATTTCAGCAAAAAAAAAAAAAAATAAAATAAAATAAATAATAAAAGTTACATTTTGGTGTTCATGAAATAATTTCATAAATGGTTATTATTTTGGTGTCATTATGGAACACACTCTCCATCTATTCCTCTAGCGTCTTAAAATACTTTTCCGTTTGTCTCTTTGGAGGATCTCTTGCATTTTCTATGTTGCATCACAACACAAATGGTTTTCCCTTTAGGAATGGTTTCAAGTATATTCCTTTAGAACGCTAGAGCCTTTAACCATCCGAAGAACCCATAAGGCAGAGGTTCTCAAAGTGGGGTCCGGGAACACCCAGGGGTCAGTGAAGCATAATATTTAAATCGTCAGATTGTGTTCATAAAAAATATTCACTGAAGTGTCCATGAAATTTATTTTACAGTTAAGGGTCTGTAGAAATTTGGAGAACCCCCGCCTTAATGAATAAAAAGTCTGGATCTATACTTGGAGATGTGTCTTGATGAGATGAGATGCACTGATGTGCTACATGCAGCTCTGGCAAAATGTTAACTGAATTCGAGGCTATCGAATTCAGTTCGGCTCTCCTCCGCCTCGCTTTTCCGAGGTTCTTCCCACTCTGGTGGGTCCCGAGCAGGCTCTGGTAATGGAACAGGAAGTACACTCTCTCCTGAGGAAGGAGGCCATCGAGGTGGTCCCTCCTCGCGACAGAGAGTCCGGGCTCTACAGCCGGTACTTCATTGTTCCCAAGAAGGGTGGAGGGCTGCGTCCCATTTTGGACTTGCGGCAGTTGAACCTCTCAGTCGCGCGACTGAAGTTCAGGATGCTCACGGTCACACAGGTCGTGTCTCAGATCAGCTCCGAGGACTGGTTTGTCACGATCGACCTAAGAGATGCTTACTTCCATATCTCCATCCTTCCTCAACACAGGAAGTTCCTGAGGTTCGCTTTTGGGGGCGAAGCCTACCAATATCGGGGCCTAGCACTCTCACCCCGCACCTTCACGAAGTGTGTGGATGCTGCTCTGGCTCCTATGCGGCTCCGGGGCATCCGCATACTGAATTATATCGACGACTGGTTGATATTAGCTCGATCGGAGCAGATGGCGGTTCGGCATCGAGATGTCGTTCTCGCCCATATGAAAGAGCTGGGGTTAAGACTAAACGCCGAGAAAAGTGTGCTTTCTCCGGTACAGAGAATCACTTATATGAGAGCGGTGTGGGATTCGACCATGATGCAGGCACGCCTGCCTCCTGCTCGGATCGAGTCGATCCTCACAGCAGTCGCGAGAGTGAGAGAAGGCCGGTCACTCACTGTGAAGCAGTTTCAGAGACTGCTGGGTCTGATGGCAGCTTCGTCCAACGTAATACCTTTTGGCCTGCTGTACATGAGACCCCTACAGTGGTGGCTCAAGACCAGGGGGTTCTCCTTGAGGGGAAACCCGCTCCGCATGATCAAGGTCACGCGGCGGTGCCTACGTGCCTTAGACATGTGGAGGGAACCTGGGTTCTTGTCTCAGGGCCCGGTGCTGGGAGCTCCTCGTCGCCGCGTAACGCTAGCGACGGATGCATCTCTCTCTGGATGGGGAGCGGTCATGAGTGGCCGCTCTGCCCGTGGTCTGTGGAGCGGCCGCCATCTCACTTGGCACATCAACTGCCTGGAGATGCTGGCTGTGTTTCTAGCACTGAAACACTTTCTCCCGGACCTAAGAGGTCGCCACGTGTTGGTGCGCACCGACAACACGGCAGTGGTCTCTCATGTCAACTAGATCCTTGTGTGGTCCCAGGGGAAACTCCTCTCACTGAGAGCAGTTTATATCCCTGTCCGTCTCAATATGGGAGCAGACGCCCTGTCGAGGCAGGGGCCGATGCCCGGGGAATGGAGGCTCCACCCCGAGGTGGTGGAGCAGATATAGCGTATGTTCAGCTGAGCTCAGGTGGATCTGTTTGCGACTCAGGAGACGTCGCACTGTCCCCTCTGGTTCTCTCTGACTCACCCAGCTCCCCTAGGACTGGATGCTATGGTACAGCCGTGGCCGAGGCCGCGTCTGTACGCCTTTCCCCCCGGAGTTCTGGAGAGAGTGCGCCGGGACGGGGTCCGCTTGCTGCTAGTAGCCCCGTTCTGGCCGGGCCGAGTATGGTTCTCGGACTTGATTTCCCTTCTCGACGGCTCTCCATGGGAGATTCCCGTCAGGAGGGACCTCCTCTCACAGGCGGGGGGCGACATCCTTCACCCCCGCCCGGAGTTGTGGAAGCTGTGGATGTGGCCTCTGAGGGGGCACAACTCAGAGCTTCCGGTCTCTCAGCCGAGGTTGTTGAGACCATCCTCCAGTCCAGAGCTCCCTCAATGAGGAAACTGTACGCCCCGAAGTGGAAACTTTTCACTTCCTGGTGCGGAGACCGCCAGCTCGACCCTGTTCACTGCCCAGTTGGTACAGTACTGGAGTTCCTCCAGGCCCGTCTCTCCGCAGGGCTGACCCACTCCACCCTGAAGGTCTACGTGGCAGCTATTGCGAGCACTGGATGCATACGTCCACAGAGCTGCCCTGTGGAGGAGGGCGGACCAATTGCTCGTATGCTTTGGTCCCCCGAAGAGGGGTCTTTCTGCTCCCAAGCAGACCCTCAGCCAGTGGATTGTGGAGGCCATTTCCCTGGCTTATGAGTCCTCTGGTCTCCCCTCACCCTTGGGGGTTAAGGCTCACTCTACCGGCCTCGAAGGCCTTTCTCGCAGGTGTGTCCATGCAGGACACCTGCAACGCGGCGGGTTGGTCCACGCCCCTGATGTTTGCCAGGTTCTATGGCCTGGATATGCGAGCCACTCCAGGCTCTTCTGTCCTTTTGCCTTGAGCTGTGCCCTTTCCACACTAGGCAGGGATTTGTAAGTCTGGCGGCGTGGGCATACTCGTTCCCATAGCGTTTCTACGCAGCTCGAGTTCCTGAAGGGGAACGTCTCCAGGTTACGCATGTAACCATGGTTCCCCGAGGGAACGAGACGCTGCGTCTCGGTGCCACACTTCTGGCATCCCTGCCACGCTTGCCTCATTTCTCAGAAGCTAGCGCGGCGTTTGCCGCTCGGGCTTTTACGCTACGTCACCCCGCCCGTGACGTGTCGCCCATCCATTGGACTGATTACACATGTTATTCAGAGCGCGGTCACGCTGAAGGCGTTCCCATAGCGTTTCGACGCAGTGTCTCGTTCCCTCGGGGAACCATGGTTACATGCGTAACCTGGAGACGTTCTCTATGCATATTAAAGTAAAGTTTGGTGTTCCATAAGGCTCTGTTCTAGGCCCACTGCTAATTTTCTCTATATATTCTATCTCTAGGAACAGTTATTTGTAAATATGGCATTAGCAACCGCTGCTATGCCAATTACACACAGCCATATTTTTCAGCAAAGCCAGATGACAGACACCAGCTAATGCCTTGCTCCCTGGATGTTTCAGCAGTTGTGTATAGAAGCTCCTGTTAGTCTAGCAGATTTGACCACATCATCCCTATTTTATCTCCCAGTAAAATTTCACATTGATTTTAAAATACTACTAATGACCTATAAAGCACTGAATGGTCCCCCACCGCAAACTTTTGGTGTGTTATGATCCTCCATGCCTGCATTGATCAAAAGATGCAGGATTTTTGTTGGTTCCTAGAATAACAAAGACTACAACAGGGGCCAGAGCTTATGTCCTAGGGTGCCCTCATGCCTGTGTTACTTTCTGGCTCTCCTTTTTAGTTATGCTGTTATATCTAGTCTTGCTGGAGTTCCTGCTTGCACTCTGTACACAATGTACATCCTCTTAAATCACTACAGGATAAGAGCACACCTAACATTCTGTGTTCTCTCCCTCTCTCTCTAGATGCCTACTCTCCGATCCTACCTGGACCATCCTGATACTCTACTTCGGCTTGGAGCCTCTCATTCTTTTGGTGATCTCTGCAGCTCTTTAATATGCCTTTTACTTTATCATCAAAATCAGCCACTAGAAAACAATACATACAAGAACAAAAATAGAGAAATGTCAGTGCGTGTGGTTACTAGCTCTTCTACTGATCATTAGAAATCCATAAATCCTACCACAATACATCAGCGTTCATGTAGAATGAGTCAAATAGTGCTTGTTAAATTATTAATGGAAGATGATCTGCAACCTTTTTGTTGGAAAACAGGAAAAGGTGGTCTGGCGCAAGTGCGAGCTCAGAGGAGCCAACGACAGACCTGTTTAAAAAATATATTTAGGAATAAAATGTAGTTTTAGGCATGCTCATTAGATGTGTGCAGTTTATTTTAGGCACCTGGATTATTAATCTCTTAATAATCCCAGGCATTATGGAATATTTTTGCATCAATAAATCATCATTCTCAACCCAGCTAGAACCTTATAATACTATGATCTCGAAATTATTTGACGTGTCAGTATTGGGTGTATTATTAGCTCACTTAGTATGAGATGGTGGAAAGTTAATTAATTTTCTGCTAGATATCATATATTGTTAGCCGTGTTAACATTTTTGTGAGAGATGTAAGTAACACACGCAGGGATTTTCAAAAGTTTTGCACGTTTTTACCTGTAAAGTATAGTTCAGGGACAATTCTGTACACTTTTTTTTTAAATAAACATAATGTGATTATTTAAATATTATCAAATATTATGCTTCACTGACCCCTGGCTTCGCCCAGATTCCACTTAAAGAACCACTGTCTTAACGGTTCTTTGGATGGTTAATGGCGGTAATATTCCTAAAAGGGAAACCATTTGTTGTGATTCTACATTGAAAATGCAAAAATCCCTCAAATTCTTTTAATTTGCTTTTAATTCATCTAGATGAATAGATGAAAAGTATAAATGATAAAAAAAAACAAAAAAACAAAATAGAACCTTTATTCATTCATTTATTTATTTATTTTTAGATTTTTTTTTTTTTTTGCTGAAAGTATGGTAACTTAAATGTAGCAAGGAAAAAATTCCACAAAGAAAAGCAAGGAAAAAATTTCCAACATTGTATTATAGTTGGTGAGGTGTGGCTGGGAGCATTTCAGACAATTCTCTTGACACACACAAAGGGATAGCTCTGATCACACCGAATGTCATTCCAGTTCTTCGTGGCTGCAGAAACAGAAAAACATAGGATTAAACATGAATTAAAAATGAAACACCAAACTCTAAGGTAATAAAAGATTATAAACACAGCTACAAAAAAGTTTCTGAATCTACTTACCACCATAGTTCATATGCGCACAGAACTCTTCAGTTAGAGAATTTGGTTCACCTGGATTCCACTTGGTGAAAGTTAGTTGGGTGCCATCAGACCAAAACCAGTTCAGTTTCTGAAAGAATGAACAGTAGACAGTCCATTACATGCTGTAATATTTGATTAACATTTTAAGTGTCTCTTCATCTGACCATGTTTAAGTCAATAAATAATGTATTGGCCAGTTATGTGCCTTCCTTGCTCTCACATATTTGAGTTCAGGAAGGATTTGATATTTTTCCAAGCTAACCTTCTGACAGCTAGAAAGTCCAATCCATGTTGGTTTCTCCTGGGGGTCTTGAGCACGGATAATGGACTTGACCTGCTGATATTCACCCTCGTTGTGTATTGAGATCAAGTTTGCACCAATATTCAGACAGTATTTCTAGAAAAATAAAAAGAGCTTTGGCATCATTGCATGCTTATTAACTACAGTTACTATGCATAATTTTTCATATTATTTTATAATGGCAAAGCATTCCTGGTACTGTATTTTCTTTCATTCATTCATGTTCAGTAAGCGGTTTATCCTGATCAGGTTTGCAGATCCAGAAACTGTCCCAGGAACTCTAAGGATGGGGCAGGAATACACCCTGGATGGGATGCCAGTCTACTGTGGCACACCACACACACGCATTCACTTTTATACCCCTAGGGGCAATTTATGATAGCCACTACACCTATCGGCATTATTTTCTGGAAGTGGGAGGAAACACAGACTGGGGGGAGAACACACAAGCAGTAACCCCACACAAGCAGTAACCCAAGCTCAGGATCGAAGCAAGGACTCCAGAGAACTCAAAAACGTAATAATGCAGTGGTGAGTTTTCATCATTGTAACAAAATGTTATGAATCCAGACCCCTTGGCTAAGATTTATAGATCCCTGGGGGTTCATAGACCCCACTTTGTAAACTATGACTCTAAAAAAACAACTTCATTTATAATATTCAGAATAATTTTGAATAGAATATTTTAGAATAAACAATAGACTCTGGATCCACCGTGACCCTGAACAGGATAAAGCTCTTACTGAAGATGAAGATATTCAAAACTATATACAGTATAAAACCGTAGGTACCAATAGAATTGTTTAACTCTTTTCATATTTTTTTTGTAAATTTCTGTATAGCTGAAATGAATTGAATTTAACTGAACCTCAGCAGAAGCCCAGTCCATGCTGGTGGCCTGATACTTGAAGCAACGTCCTCCAAATTTCACCCAGCCATCTGGACAGCGTGAGTCCAGTTTTCCTTCATTGGATCAAAAAAAAAGTTAGACGGTAGATCGTATAAACGAAGCTTCTGAGGAGAGAGGTTATTTTTAATAAGGTTATTTTTTTAAGAATTAATAGACCACAAGTTTCTTTAGGTGTATTTGGTGGCTACGAATTAGACTTTCGTGGTCTATTGATCATCATCAAAATTTTTATTTTATTCTAGTTATTTACTTTTTTTGATTCACCTCATCAGCTTAAAATGAGAAAAATAGTTAAACATTTTTTGTAAATTATTTTGTCTACATTTCTGAGATTTATAGATGGCAGATTGTTCAAAAGACATGAAGAGGTCACAGATATTTGGCTACAATTAGAAGACAGAAAACAAATCATTGTTTCACCAATAACTGCTCAAATGTGCAAAAATGCTGCAAAAGTGGAACAATCAAACAGCAGCTATTATCACGTTAGAGGAATTCTTGAAGTGCCCATGCCCCTGCAAGTGTGTTATTTTTAGTTAAAAGTGTCCTGCTTATCAGGGATAAGACTCTTACCAAAAGCTGTTGCTGCCATGGCGAGAAGAAGAACAAACACCACTTCAGTCTGACGAGCCATAGTTCCGGAGTTTCGTGCACTGCATAAAAAGCACAAGTTAATTAAGTATGTTATGTTATTGAATATTGAATATTGAATATGTTACACATCCCAAAAACATCCACTTACATCTAATCAGGAGTCTCTTCTTGCTTGATGTAATACACTGAGGTAAGAGGTGATGCTTATATAGTGATGGTGATAGAAACCTCCCCTTTTCCAAAGAAAAATAATAGCCATTTGAACTTGGCAAAACAAACAATCAAAAAAATTCATTCTGCACCCCTCTAATTTACATTAAACTCATTAAACTCATCTTGGTTGACACAGTAAATTCACAGACACCCATCTGTCTGCAAGCTGAATTCCATTACACTGGAAAACCATGTCCAGTAGGACCGCCATGCAGGTGCACTGCATGGAAAAACACAGAGTATTTCATTTAGACATTCACTTCTGCTTTTCTTTGTTTTTGGGATGAAAATAATTGCACCAGTATAGGTTAATGTTTACCAATGTTTAATGTCTTTACTAACATTACCTCCCCTTGATTTTTTTCCACATTTTGTAAGAGACCAAGAATAACTCTAAAGGAGCTGTATAGGTCCACAGTTCAGATGGGGAAGATGGTCACAGGACAACCATAACATGGAAACTCCACAAAGCCGAGCTTTTTGGAAGAGTGACAAGAAAAAAACCATAATTGAAAAAAAGCCCTATGAAATCCTGTTTGGAGCTCGCCAAAAGGCATGTTGGATACTCTAGTCTGAAGGGAACAAAATAGAAACTTTTAGCTTTTGCACAAAGTGGTTTGTTATATTTAACAATGCTCATTAGCATGAAAACACCATCCCTACATTGAAGCATGGTGGCATTATTTTGTGGGGATGCTTTTCGTCATCAAGGACTGGGATACTGGTCAGGGATAAAGGCAATATTGATTGAGACAAACACTGAGCAATCCTAGAAGAAAACCTGCTCCAGACCTGAGACTGGGGCAGAAATGGCCTTCAAAAAGAAAGATGACCCTAAGCATATGTCCAAAGCTACACTAGAGTGGTTCAAATCCAGTAAGTGGAATGTGCTCAAATGGCCCAATTAAAGTCCAGACCTCAAGGCAAATTACAGCAGATATAAGTCTACACACCCCTGTTAAAATGGCAGGTTTTTGTGAAGTAAAAAAATTAAACCAAGATAAATCATGTCAGAAATTTTTCCCTCCCTCAGTGTGAAATTACAACTTTTAAAAATTAAGTGAAAAACAATCAGGGACATTTTAGAGAAAAATAGGAAAAATGAAAAAGTTACAATAACCAGGTTGCATAAGTGTGCACACCCATTTATACTTGGGGATATTCATTCAATTTCATGTTCAAAAGTAATTACCATACATCTGTCATCAATGAAATTATTCTGATTAACCCCAAATAAAGACCAGCTGTTTCTGTAGGATTTTCTTGAAATGGTTTCATTTGGCTGCTGGTTTCATCTGACTGTTGAATCCATGGTCTGCAAAGACCTTAAAAAAAGCCTGTATGGTCTTTCTCTAGTGGATGTTTCATTTTTTAGGGAGGGTAATAAAATTACATGAAACATCCTTAAACGTTTGGTTTAACTCATGCAGTTATTTACTCTGATATTCAATATTTTTACTCGAACATGAAGTGTAGGACCAAACCTACAATTTTGCTCCCCCTCTGAAGTGGGGGTTCAGTTGCTTCATTTGCTCCATTTCTCAGGAACCTATAAGAAGAATCCATTAAGTAAGCACAGTGTACCTCAGAAAAGATTGTGGATGTAGTAAAAAGACCAGAGAAACAGGATGTTTTTGAGGAATATGCTTCTTTGCTTGCACAGCTGGTGAAGGACATTTGTTTGAAACTTCCTGTTTCTCTGGAAAATTTTGTGTACTAAGCTCATACACTGAATGTCCACTTTCCACTTTATTAGGAACACTTGCACACCTGATTAGACACTTCTGTAAGCAGCATAGACCCATTTCAAAATACCAACATGATGACTATTTCTGAAATAATTTCAGACAATCACCAGTCCAATTTTCATTTTTGTTTGTTTTACACAAATTGTGGTAATTTCCACAGTGTTCTTTTTAAATGCATTATGGTAGTTTTTAATATTACATAGCAGAAGAGGTGAGGCTGTGGAAAAAAATTTCCTTCACAGCTCTGTTCACATAAAATGTTATTCAAGTCCTTCTCCTCTGCAAACACAGAAAATAAAGGGTTAAAAGATGTCATGAATTTTAAAGTGACAAGGACAACGATAAAGCAAAATGATAAAGATTACATAAGAGGCTTCCAGCTCCACTTATTTCACCTTTCCGCACGACAATGACCCAAAGCATACATCAAAATCATCAAAGGAATGGCTTAATCAAAATAAGATCAATGTTTCTGAATGGCCTAGCCAGAGGCAAGACCTGAATCCAACTAAAAATCTATGGGGTGACCTGAAGCCAGCTGTGCACAGGAGATGCCCTCACAATTTGACGGCTCTAGAATGTTTTTGTAAGAAAGAGTGGGAAAATATTGCAAAGTCAGTATGTGCCATGGTGATAGAATCTTATTCAAAAAGACTGAGTGGTGTAATAAAATCAAAAAGTGCTTCAACAATGTATTAGTTTAGGGGTGTGCACACGTATGCAACCAAGTTATTGTTTTTTATTTTTATTTTTTTCCATTAAAAAAGTTTCTGATCATTTTTCACTTTATTTGTATACTTTGCAATTTCACATTAAAGGTCAGTAAAGTTCTGATATGATTTATCTTAGTTTAATTTTTTTACTACACAAAAACCTGCCATTTTAACAGGGGTGTGTAAACCTGAGTGATATGATTTTATGCTCATGCCCAGTGGGAAATTGTGTGTACCTCTTTGCTTGCACAGCTGATGAAGGATATTCATCCGGAAGGTCCTGTTTCTCTGGAAAATTTTGTGTACTAAGATCATACACCGAATGTCCACTTTCCACTTTATTAGGAATACCTGTACACCTGATTAGACACTTCTGTAAGCAGCATAGACCCATTTCAAAATACCAACATAACGACTATTTCTGCAAAAATTTCAGACAATCACCAGTCCAAATTTTCATCTTTTGTTTGTTTTACACAACTTGTGTTAATTTGCCACAGTGTTCTTTTTTAAATGCATTATGGTAGTGGAAGAGGTGAGGCTGTGAAAAATTTTTTTTCCTTCACACAAACAAAGGGAAGCCCTGCTCACATGAAAAGTTATTCAAGTCCTTCTGACCTGCAAACACAGAAAATACAGGGTTAAAAGATGGCAAGACTTTTAAATTGACAATGACAATGAAAACACAAAATGATTACATACAGTACACCCTAATTAAATTCTAGGTTTTTATTTATGAGGGCCTAAATAACAATTGGGTGGTCCTCACCAACTTCTATAAACAAATAAATAACCTCAGGTAACAACCAAAAAACACAACAGATTTCAATATGTTTCAATATTTCAATAACGCTGTGGCAGGATCTTAAGAGAGCTGTGCATAAACGAATGCCCTCAAACATTGATGAACTGAAGCAAAGTTGTAAAGAAGAGTGGGCCAAAATTTCTCCAAAATCATGTGAGATACTGATATACTCCTACAGAAAAAGTTTCCTTCAGGTTATTGTCGTTAAGGTAGTACTACATGTTACTGAATTATAGGGTGTACTTATTTTTTCCCCACCTGAATGTTGATTTACTTTTTGAGAAAAAAAAGACTACATATTGAAATCTGCTGTGTTTTTTTTAGGTAACCTGAGGTTAATTGTTTGTTTATAGAAGTTGGTGAGGACCACCCAATTTTTATCTAGGCCCTGATAAATAAAAACATAGACTTGAAGCAGGGTGTACTTTCTTTTTCCCATGACTGTAAGAGGCTTCCAGTTCCACTTATTTCACCTACCAGACCAGTTAACTTTTACATACTGTTCGGGTCAAATTTGACCTATTTTAACAAAAATAGTTTTTTCGAACTAACTAAAATTAACAAAATTAACAAAAACAAATTCCACTCATTTTCCTACAGGTGCTACACATTTTTTGTACATACAGTAGCTTCTGTTCCTGGTCAGTTTTGATCTGCATGTCTTGAATGAATTACAGGTTCAAAATGGGGGAAATATCAAAACTGTGAAGACCTCCTGTGAAAAAAGTCCATGTATTGTTTGCACTGGGATCAGTTGAGATAAAAAACCAAAAAAATTGTGAGATATGCTGGCATTCCCACCACAACATATGTCTATAGACACCTGCTATTGGGCAGTTGTGGAAGAATTCTGAAAAAGTGAAACATAAAGAGTGTAAAGAGTAAAGACAAACAGTATAAACAGTAAAGAGTGGCCTTGATACTGTCATGAGATCCAAAAGCATTCCTGTGAGAAAACAGCCACTTTAAGGATATATTACATTTTATTTGATACCAATGTGGCGAGAAGAGAAGGAGAATATTAATTAATTAATAATTCATTCATTTCTGCTAACAAAAAAGACAAACATAACATGCAGCATGTGTGGAAAATACATTTGCAAAGGTCATACTCCCAAAGTTCTAAATTATTGCCATGTTAGAATGAATGATGTTAGTTGCTGGGGTAGAGAAGGAGCAAAGTTAGTGGTCATGATTGATTCATTTTCATAACCGCTTTATCCTGGTCAGGGTCATGGTGAATCTGGAGCCTCTACCTGGATAACACTGTGTACAATGACGAAGGATTCACCATAAATTAATTCACAGTGCACCATTCACACACATTCATACCTAGGGGCAATTTAGTGTAGCCAATCTGCCTACAAGCATGTATTTTAGACAATGTGAGGAAACTCACACGAACACACAAAGAACATGAGAAACTCCACAGAGAGAGTAACCTGAGCTCAGGATCGAACCCAAGACCTTGGAGCTGTGAGGTGGTAATGCTACCCACAGTGCACCATGCTGACCTACTGTTCAATATTTTTGCCATTCTTCCTTGCAAAAGCATTCTAACTGTGTCAGTGGCTGGGCATCTCCTGTACACAACCCTTATCAGGTCAATGCCTGTAACCATCTCTTGATTAATATTTTTCAACAATGAGATCCCGTACCTACTTTGCAGCTCTTTGCGGCCCATGGCTTTTCCAGTTGGGTGTTACCAAAAAGATGTCAGGAAAATCCTATAGGAACAGCTGTACTTTATTTAAGGTTAATCAGACACTTTAATTAATGGCAGATGTATACTATTTAACTATTCATAACTATTTAACATAAGTTTGGATGTAATTGTATATATATATATATATATGCTGTTACAGTACCCATCCGAGTGTTGGGCCCAGAGTGAGTAGCTCTGGGAGAGCCCATCCGTGTTGCTGTGCTGCGCCCCCGATCAGTGCTCCACTGAGAAGTCGAAATCCTGTAGAGAGAGGAACCAGCAGGTGACTCTGGCATTGGTGTCTTTAGCCTTGGCCATCCACTGGAGAGGAGAGTGGTCGGTGATGAGGATGAAGTGATGAACAGTCAGGTAATACCACAGCTCCTCGATGGCTCACTTGATGGCCAAGGCCTCTCTCTCTACAGCTGCATACATTTGCTCTGCGGGGAACAGCTTTTGGCTCGCAAAAGAGGACTGGGTGCTCCTCCGAAGAACTGTGACAGGACTGCCCCAAGCCCTGTCTCTGAGGCGTCTGTGTGGACAATGAAGGGGAGGTTGAAGTCAGGGTTCCACAGAATGGCCGAGCTTGTCAATGCTTCCTTCAGTTTCGTGAACGCTTCCTCATCCTCCTGAATCCACTGCACCTTTCCTGATAGGGGAGATGCAATCAATGAAAAGTTAGGCACAAAGCGGGGGTAGTAGCCAGCCAAACCCAAGAAGGCACGTACTTGTTTTTTGGTGGCAGGTCTTGGGTACTCACGCACTGCCTCGATCTGCCTTCTTCTTCTGTGGCATGAGCAGTCCACGACCGATGCTGTACCCCAGGTACTGGGCCTCCATTAACCCCAGATGACACTTTTTTGGGTTGGCAGTTAGCCCAGACTTCCAGAGTTCCTCCAACATGGCCCTCAGGTGGTAGAGGTGGTTGGACCAGTTGGACCAGTGGATCACCATATCATCGATGTAGGCGGCTGCATAATGCCTGTGAGGTCTTAGGACAATATCCATGAGGCATTCGAAGGTGGCTGGTGCTCCATGCAGACCAAAGGGGAGAACCCGGTACTGCCAGTGGCCTTTGTTTGGTGAAGCCCATCTTCGGCTTAGCCTCCGGGCTGAGAGCCACTTGCCATTATCCTTTGGTGACGTCCAGCATGGAACCGGGCTCTCCCTAGTCACTCCACCCTTGGGAGGGGATACACATCTGAAATCCAAGTCGTTGCACAGCTGGATGCTCCCATCAGGCTTGGGCACCCCAACAATGGGGCTGGACCAGGGACGTGTCGACTCCTCAATGACTCTGCCTCAGAGCATCTGACTGACCCCTTCCTCGATTGCCTGATGGCAGGCTTCTGGGACGTGGTAGGAAAGCTGTGTGACCATGACTCCCAGTGGGGTTATGATGTCATGACTGATCAGATGCGTTCTGCCTGGCACAGAGGAGAAGACATCAGCAAACTGGTCCACCAGCTCTGCCAGCTACTGGGACTGAGCTGGCATGAGCTCCTCTCCTTGGTTGACCAAGGCACACTCTAATGGATCTGTGTAAGGCAGGCTGTGTAAGGTTAATATAGTACAATTGTGTGTCGGGTCACTTACCTGGTTGTTGCAGTCTGTAATTTATGGGACTCACCCTCTCGAGGACCGTGTACTGGCCCTGCTACCATGCCAGGAACTTGCAGGAGGTGTCAGGAAGGAAGAGGAGGACCTTATCCCCAGGCTGAAACTAACGGGGCTGGGCAGGATGGTTGTAGGCTCTCCTCTGTTCTCACTGGGCAACCTCCATATGCTACCTCATGATTGGAATGACGTGGTCTATTCGCCCCTGCATTTCCTGTATGTAATCAATGAGGGAGCGGAAGGGGGAGGACTGCTCTTCCCACGCCTCTCGGGCCACGTCCAGCAGTCCCTGAGGTCACTGTCCGAAGAGTAGCTTGAACGGGGTAAACCCGGTGGATGCATGGGGATTCTCTTGGACAGCGAAGAGAACGTAGGGGAGGAGCAGGTCTACCACCCAGCAAAGCATCCTCTTCAGGGTCTAGTTGAAAGAGATGGACGTCCTCAGGTGTTTAACCTGCAACAACCAAAACAGATCCGTCATTAGTTTGGACCTAAATGGCGTACCTTGGTCGGTCAGGATGGCCTTTGTGATGCCCACATGACTGAAGAGGAGCAGGAGCTCATGGGAGGTGGCCTTTCTGAGGGGAACTGCCTCAGGGTATCTGATGGCGTAGTCCATGATAACTAGGATGAATTCATGACCCCGGGCAGATTTTGGCAGCGGCCCTATGAGGTCCATGCCAATCCTCTCGAAGGGGATGCCGAAAATAGGGAGAGGGATGAGTGGCACGGGAGCAGGTTTGTGGGGGCTCATCCATTGGCACTGGGGACACTGCTGGCAGAAGACCCTGACTTCTGCATCCATGCTGGGCCAAGTGAAGCGGTCCCTCAATTTCTGCAGTGTGTTCCAAGCCCCCAGATGAGCACCCTGGGGATGAGAGTGGGCCAGGTGCGGTCTTTGGTACAGCTTTGGGGAACTACCAGGAGCTAAAGAGATTCTCTTCACAGTTCCGTCCTCTGGTAGAGTAATCCCCCTCATACCAGGAAGTGTGTGTCGGGCAGGCGTTGGTCTGGCTGCTGTAGGATGCCCTTGATGACTCGCACCTGCCTCCAACAGTTCTTTAGCCTGGGATCTTCTTTCTGCTCCTGGCTGAAATTTCCCTCCCAAGAGACCTGGGTAGACACAATAGACACAGGGTTAGCAGGGGGGTTTGACTCACCTGCTGAGGTCACTCCGGCATCAACCTTGTTTTGGGCCAAGCGGGCCGGCCGGATCCTTGGCCACGTCGTCCTGGCCTTCCTTTTCCTCATCGCCCGCGATGCCCTGGCTGTCAAGAACCCCAGCCAGTCACAGCTCAATAGCAGTGGCAAGGGGAGTTTGGGAATGAGGCCGACCATAAATGGGCTGTCAGTGTCTTGGTGCTTCACCATTACTTGGGCAGCGGGGACCTCCTGGACATCCCCGTGGACATACGTCATCTTGAGGGTTCTCATGAGCTTGGGCGCAGGGAAGCTAGAGGGCCGGAGCAGGGTTATGGTACTCCCTGATGGGTAACCTGGGAGTGGACGTTGTGTGCAGAGCACAGCCTGACAGCCAGGGCTTGTCTAGGGGTCACGGGGCGGCAGGATCCTGGTCTGTCGGCATGGACACGTTCTGCGGTGTCCCATTGGCGGAGCTAGTGAGCCTGAGTCTCCCCTCCCCTGGGGTCGTGTGTTCTGGGTGACGAGCCTGTGGAGGACGGGGTAGCTCTTGCTGCTTGCCCCTGTCGATCTCCAGCATTGCAACTGCTTGCTCCAACGCCTCTATCATTTCCCTGGGTTGTTGGGCCCCTCTCATCATGAGCGCTTTCTGCTCCTCAGGCAGCTCTCAGGAACCGGTCCATGGCCACCCTCTCAGCCACTTCAGTGGTGGTCAGGAGCTCGGGCTGGAGCCACCGCTTTGTGATCCATAATAGACTGTCCATTTGGCTCCATGGGATGGCTTTGGGGTTGTAGGTCCATCGATGGAGCTCTGCCGCCACACTGGTTTGGGACGGACCACAGCAGAGGAGGATCTCACTTTTGACGATCTCATAGTGGGCTGCTTCCTCAATGGTCAGGGCATAGTAGGCCAGCTGGGCCTCTCCTGTGAGGAGTGGAGCGAGGCCTGGGGGCCAGTTCTCCCACTACTCGACCCGCTCGAAGGTGAGCAGGAAGGCTCCAACATCTTAGTCAGAAGTGAGTTTAGTCAGGAAGCGCTGGGCCTCCCAGCAGGGGTCGGGGAGGGGGACAGCTGCAGCATCACCGACCGTCTTCTTAAGCTCCAGGAGCTCTCGTGCGGTGGTCTGAAGGCCCCGGGCCAGCTCCGCTGTGTTGGCTTGGTGCTGCAGGCTCATCTGAAGAAATTGCTGGAAGAAGTTATCCATTCCACTCTCGACATGCTGTACTGCCCGCATCCTCCACCAGTGTGACGTGCAAGACCTAGACACAAACACAGGCACAGAGAGTCTTTGAATAAGGGGAACGTGCTATTTATTCACAGTGAGTAAGGTGCAGTGTAGTGAATTTTTAGGCGTGTAGGTAGAGTGGGGGTGAGGATGAGTGATGATAGTGTCGTCTCCGGGGTTGGCGCGGCAATCCCTCTGTAGTGGTGCTTAGAGGCGATGGAGGTTTAGCGGCAGCAGTGTTTAAAGTGGCACGAGCCTAGCGGGAGACAGCAGGGGACCGTCTTCCCCGCTGATGTCGCTCTCTGCAAGAGAAGAAACAGACAAAAGTTAGTGAAGTCGCCACTTTCTCCTACCTCTCCCACTGCGCTGCTGCGGGCTCCTTTTATCTCCCTCCGGCTCCTCCAGGAGGGTAGATTCGTGCCACGACAAGGATTGGCTGCCAGACGTGGAAGGTTGAAAGTGCTCTGCCTCGCAGCCACGTGCACTCTCTGTCCAAAACAATGGGGGTGCTGAAGTGGCGCCGTCCTGGAGTTTGCATGTTCTCCCCATGCTTTGGGGGCTTCCTCCAGGTACTTTGGTTTCCTCCCCCAGTCCAAAGACATGCGCTGTAGGCTGATTGGCATCTTTTTATGCCAATTTATGCATCCTGGAAACAATGTATCCTGGAAATAATAAATTTATTACAGAAACAGTGTTCATGAGTTAAAATAAAGCCACTTTATTATTTTTCTTTTATTCTGTAAAAAATATATTGTGTTTTTGTGATAAATTCATATTTTAAAGCCAAAAAAATGGTTTCAACATCTCATTTTCACACAAAGGCTCTATACATTTTCATTTTGAAAAGAAACACTAATGAACTCAAGAATCGCATTGCGCTTATAAACTGGCTCGGGCTAACTGAGCAGCATGGTTGAAGTCAGCATTCTTGTGATGTCACAACAGCTGGCACACGAGCGCGCCTTCTATAGAACACCTGTCCAACATTTTTATCTCAGTGCAGAAAAAGGAAACAGGAGTAAAAAGACATTTTTCAAATTTAGACTTTTTTTCTTGAGATAAATCATTTTCTTTTATTGTGAAAATTCAGAATGCTCATTAAACATTCAAACAGGCTGAAGAGCCATGCACTTTATTTTCAGATTTGTGTAAAGCTGCTTTGTGACAATGTTTATAGTAAATAATCTATATTTAGACATAAATGTAGATATAAATCATATTGAATTGATCTCAGCTTTGGGCTCCATCAGCTATTAATTCTGTAGTGATGATTATAGTCATTATTAGGGCTGTGGAATTGCTTTAATACTGCAGTGAAATGTGAACTGCTGGAAATAAATGAAACACTGAGCTGCATTCTGATATGGACGAGACTGATTAACCCAGTACACCTCCACAGACAAACAGAAATCTCATGTGGAGGCAATAGCATCATTTTATCCTAGACTTTAATGGTTTAAATGGTTTATTTACCCAGAGTAATGTTTTCGTGTTCCTGAAATTTGTCAGCTTTACATTTCCTTCAGTTCGTGCACAGGAGGTCGCATCTCAAATGTCTTACTATTTACCTCATATGTTCACTACGTAGGGTACAACATAAAGGTGTTATAGACACTAAACAGACTAAATAGACAGCACTAAACACTCAATAAAATGCTAGTTGATTGACTCCAATAAGTGTCTGTTGTAAATTAACTACTTATATGTAATTTCACTTTTAGGACACATAGTTCTCTTTTTTTATCTAAATACTACTATTAATACATCATTTTGTAAAGTACATGACTTTTCTGAAGGCTTCTTTGATTAAACTTGTTAACTTGCAGTTTAGTGCCAAAGTTTTCATTCCTCTCATTTTATGGGTTGAAAAGGAGCAAGGAATCATGGGAAGCTGCACTAATGCTGAAGGAAACTGCAAAACATAGACTAAATAGTCAAGTCAAGTCAAGTGTCTTTATTGTCATTTCAACCATATACAGCTATTTCATACACAGTGAAACAAAACAACATACCTCCAGGATCATAGTGCTTCATGAAACAACACAGAACTACATGAGACTACACATTACTACATACGGTGCATGAGCAAATGTGTGCAAACAGCACAAGACAGTACAATAACTACTAAAACAGAACAATCACTACGACAGTACAATAACTACTAAAACAGAAGATTAACTAAGACAGGACAACAACTACTAAAACAGTAGAATAACTACTAAAACAGCACAATAGGCACAGTAAGAGACAGTGCAGCACAGACCAGTACACAGTTCTAGTGTGGAAGTGTCAGATATAACAGGTAGACATATAAATAGAAAAACAGAAAAAAGAAATAGAAAAAACAGAAGAAAAAAACTAACCTCAAATGTAAGGTCCCTGGAGGACTAGTGGTTAGGCCATGGCACTCTCACTGCCATGGCCCAGATTTGATTCCTGGCCAGGGGACCATCCCCAGCCACTGAGGGTGCACTGGAGGGTGGCACTGAGTGCTGGTCCCACACCCGGATAAAATTGGGGAGGGTTGCATCAGGAAATGCATCAGGTGTAAAAACTGTGCCAAATCAAATATATAGACCAACGAGGCGCTGTGGTGACCACTAATAGGAGCAGCTGAAAGAAGAAGAACAACTAACCTCAAATGTAGCATGTCAAAAAGTATTTTGTGTCAAGATTTATTATGTTTTTATAAGCGTCCTTCTGATGTCTGTGTGTTTTCTTTATGTGTAGAAGAAGAACAAGCTGCACCCTTCAGCATTTACCGAAAGGTAAGTTATAGTGAAGAGCTATACAGCTCCATGATGACGTCAAAATAAAAAAGCCTATAATAACTGTAGATTGTGTAGGCTCAGAGCTCAGATTTTTTTATAAAAAATACTATAGAATTTGACTGATATTTACTGTGAAGCCAAACAGCATCTGTTTATTCCTCAGCAGCTCAGAAACTCCAAAAGAGACTCCGCAAACTATCTCTCTGGTGGTGAGAGCCTTTCTTGTGGATCAGTGGAAAGTACAAATTTACTCCTAAATCTCCAGTGCTGCAAACACACAAACAAAAATGCAAAATATTCAGAGTTCACTATAAATGCTATGCCTCACTGTTTCGGGTCTAATAAGATGATGCCTGAGGGAAAAGGAATGAGCAGGACTCCGACTCTGACTGAGGGAAAAACAAACAGCACAACTCTGACTCCGTCTGAGGGAAACATTAACAGCACAACTCTGACTCCGTCTGAGGGAAACACAAAGAGCACAACTCTGACTCCATCTGAGGGAAACACAAAGAGCACAACTCTGACTCCATCTGAGGGAAACACAAAGAGCACAACTCTGACTCCATCTGAGGGAAACACAAAGAGCATGACTCCGACTCAAACAGACCCCCTCCAATTCACGTATCGTCCCAACCGCTCAACGGATGACGCCATCACAGCCACCCTCCAGCTTGCCCTCACCCACCTGCTTGGAAAGCTGAACCTACTGGGCCTGAACACCTCCCTCTGCAACTGGATCTTGGAATTCCTGACTGGGAGAAGGACAGCAGCTAACGGACTGCTGTAGAGCCAACAACCTGTCTCTGAATGTGGACAAAACTAAAGAGATGGTGGTTGACTTCAGGAGAGCACAGAGCGACCACTCTCCGCTGAACATCGACGCTGAACATCTGTGGAGATCATCAAGAGCACCAAATTCCTTGGTGTTCACCTGGCAGAGAACCTCACCTGGTCCCTCAACACCAGCTTCATAACCAAGAAAACCCAACAGCATCTCTACTTTCTGTAAAGGCTGAGGAAAGCACATCTCCCACCCCCCATCCTCACCATATTCTACAGAGGGACTATTGAGAGCATCCTGAGTGGCTGCATCACTGCCTGGTTTGGAAATTGCACCATCTCAGTTCGCAAGACCCTGCGGCGGATAGTGAGGACAGCTGAGAAGATCATTGGGCTCTCTTTTCCCTCCACCATAGACATTTAAACCACAAGCTGCATCCACAAAGCCACCAGCATTGTGGATGACCCCACACTTCCCTCACACAAAATCTTTACCCTCCTGCCATCTGGCAAACTCTACTGAAGCATTTGGGCCCTCACAGCCAGACTCTTCTTCCCCCAAGCCATCAGACTGGTCTGTCAACACACACACACACATACTCAGCTGAACACCATCCCACTCCCTCTGCAATTTTTACACATTTCTGTGTTTACTACCTACATTATTCCCTACATTGAAGCGTGGTGGCATTATTTTTTGGTGATGCTTTTCCTCAGCAGGGGACACTGTTAGGACTGGGACACTGGTCAGAGTTGAGGGCAAGATGGATCGAGCCAAATACAGAGCAATCCTAGAAGAAAACCTGCTCCAGACTTGAGACTGGGGTAGAGGTGGCCTTCGGACAGAATGACAACCCAGAGCATAGTGCCAAAACTACACTAGAGTGGTTCAAAACCAAGAACCTGCATGTGTTTGAATGGTCCAATCAAAGCACAGACCAGTGTGACTGAGAATCTGTGGCAAGACATTTAGATAATTGTTAAGCAGTGAGCCTTGAGCAATTCTGCCAAGAAGAATAGGCAAAAGTATTAAAAGGATCCAGATGAGCTGAAATTATTTATTACATTGATTTAATTAAGTAGTCAGAAATTAAACATTTGTTCATGGAAGTTTGACTTTATTTTGAAGAACTACACATGTTTACAAGTGACAGAAACAGCTTTTCAAGGCAGAAACTTTAATGACTTGGAGAATAGTCCTTGTAGTCTTGAACACTTCACTTCACTTGTAATTATTTCATGAGGCTGAACTTTGCCAGTTTCGTATTTGTTTTTTCCCTTCCAACTTCAAAGGCCCAGTAGTTAAGTTCCTACACCTATAGATACCACGTTGAAGCACTCTAATGTCACTTACATAAGGCTGTAAATGCTCTGAACAAAAGGGGGAAACTGCTTATTTCTTTTGCCATTGCCATTCACAAAGCATCTCATATATATGACAATGCGCATATGAATGTGACACACTCTCAAAATGCTTTTGATGAAGAAGAAATTTTACTCTAAGATTTTCAATAAACGTGCATAGTTCTTCAAACTACAGTCAAACTACATTTTCAAATAAAAAGTAACAAACTTAATTAACAAAACAAATCTCAGTGATATGATTTTAGTCAAGTGGCTTTATTGTCATTTCAACCATATACAGCTATTTCGTACACAGTGAAACAAAACAATGTTCCTCCAGGATCATGGTGCTACATAAAACAGAGAACTACAAGAGACTACACAGTACTACATAAAGTGCACATGCAAACATGTGCAAACAGCACAAGACAGGACAGTAACTACTAAAAGAGGACAATAGGCACAGCAAGAGACAGTGCAGTGCTGACCAGTACACAGTTCTAGTATGAAGGTGTCAGATATAACAGTAGTGCAAAAAAATAACAATATAATAAATTGCTGTGAATGTAAACATATACTATGACATACTATTCGGCAGATAAGCTTATACTTTATATATATCAACATAACAGCTATTGGGGTAGCAGCCAGGTAGAGAGTATAGTAATAACAAGAAATTATATAGAATATTTTTATAAGTATAGTAGCAGCAAAAAAGTGTAGGTAGTAAATACAGAAATGGGCAAAAATTGCAAAGGGAATGGGATGGCATTAAGTTGAGTACGAGAGTGTGTGTGTGTGTGTTGTCAGTCCAGTCTCCGAGTATTGAGGAGTCTGATGGCTTGGGGGAAGAAACTGTTGCACAGTTTGTCTGTGAGGGCCGGAACGCTTCTTTAGGGTTTGCCAGACGGCAGGAGGGGGAAGAGTTTGTGTGAGGGGTGTGTGGGGTCATCCACAATGCTGGTGGCTTTGCTGATGCAGCGTGTGGTGTAAATGTCTATGATGGAGGGAAGAGGGAAGATGGGCTTTCCTCAGCCTTCACAGAAAGTAGAGACACTGCTGGGCTTTCTTGGTTATGGAGCTGGTGTTGAGGGACCAGGTGAAGTTCTCTGCCAGGTGAACACCAAGGAATTTAGTGCTCTTGATGATCTCCACAGATGAGCCGTCAATGTTCAGCGGAGAGTGGTCATGAAATAAAATGAGGCGTAGGGTAAGCTTAGTTAGCCCTATTAGATAGCTAACAATAGTCTGTTTTTTTTTCTGACAGAAGTTAGTTGTCAGGTGCTGGAGACGGTGATCTCCAAAACATGAAGCAGAATCAAAGTCAGAGTACAGGCAAAAGTCAGGCGATGTGCAAACAGAGTTAACTGGGCAAAAGACAAAGACATAAACCAGAATCGTAATCATAACCATGAACACAAGAGCAGAATAACAAATGTTTGGTATCGCAGGGACAGGTGGACAGGTGTCTGCAATCAGAATGAAGGCTGTTGGGTGCTGTAGTCTTCAACAGCCATGCTTGTAGACTGCTCTGTGTTACGTGGAGTAAGAAGCAACTCAGTTTGTGGCATTTGCATGACATTAGCTAGTCAGGTTACTTGTTTTTTAACACTAACACTAAAAGTTGATTTTACATTTTATTGTTTATGTAGCCATTTTATTGTAATTCATGAAAATTGATCATTCTCTAGCTATTCAGTGTAAAAACATTTGTATTTTTAAACAAAAATGAATGTTTCATGGTAGTCTATTTTAGGACATTTTTATGAATTCATTTTATAAATAACCCCTCACTGTTGGCATTGCTGGCATGAATTACTGATGCTTTTTATAAAATGTTTCAAACAGTGTGCTCTTGTTTAAGATCCTACAACACAATGTGTATCAAATGTTATCCCTGTGATGCATGGTGGTCACTACAGTGGACAGTTATCATGTATCACCAGTTATATTTCAGCTACAAGTCATACCATTGCTTCAACTTTGTCGTTTTGAAAATACTTAGTTTCTAGTACCTTTTTTGGTTGTAAATCAGTTTGTTTATGTTATCATTGTATATCTTGCAAGGTATTTACTGTAAAAACAATATTTTGTGCAGATTAGTTCTACTGTGTGAGTAACGGTTACCATCTTTATCATCATATTTTGTAGAGCACGAGTGCAGTACAGAATGGAGAGACCTATAGTATAGTGGAGGAAATTCCCTCAGAGTCCAGTGATGATGATTGTCTATTGTTCTACTGATCTACTATGATCTACTATTGTCACTTGGCCACTTTCAAACAGAACTGCATACTGGTCGGTGTTGTAGTTATTGTACTGTCTTGTTCTGTCTTGCGCGTCCGCACATAAATTAAACATAAAGCACACTTGTGCACTTTATGTTTAATTTATGTTTAATTTATGTAGTCCCTGTAGCTCTGTGTTGTTCTGTGTTGTCTTATGTAGCACCTTGGTCCTGGAGAAACATTGTTTTGTTTCACTATGTACTTGTATATGGCTGAAATGACAATAAACTCCACTTGACTTGACTTGACTTGATGATTATAGTGACAGTGAGTGGCTGCCAGAAAAAGAGGCTTCAGCAAATGCTAGCTATAGTGACAGTGGAGCTGATAATGCTGAGGGAGCTGATGATGCATCTATTACCTGTAAATCTGACAGATGAAATAGTGCACAACACTAACTTGTATGCACTGTTAAAAAATGAAGAGAAAATCTGGCAAGGACAATAGAAGAAATGACATTTCTAGGAATAAATATGATCATGTCATACTTCAGGTACCTAAGATCAAGAATGTACTGGTCATCCGAGGAAGGTCTTTGTCTTGGTATGATAGCAAATGCCATGTCTGTCAACAGATTCGAGCAGATTCTGAACTACATGCACTTTGTGGATAATTACACTTATGACCCAGGAAATGCTGATAAGCTCTTCAAAATCAGACCAGTGTTGAATACACTTGAGAAAACCTTCTGTTCAGCAGTAGACTCTGAAGAATGTCAATCAGTTGATGAGCAGATTATTCCCTTCAAAGGCCACCTGTCTCTCAAGCAGTACATTCCAACAAACCCAAGCCCTGGGGAGTAAAAGTGTGGGTGAGAGCAGGGACCTCTGGATTCTGGTACCAGGGTTCAGCTGGGCGTGATCAGGTCAGTGGATTGGGAATGTGTGCAGATGTAGTCACACGCCTCTGTGATGACATAAAGCAAAAGAAGCAAGTTGGACCCAGAGGTCAGGATTGGCCATGGAAATCACTGGCCCCAGCTCACCGAAGCAAAAAATGCAAACAGATGTCATGAAACTGCATGCATACGAAAGACCAAATACCTCTGTATGCAGTGTCTTGTGGCTTTGTGCCCTGGGTGCTTTGCCAACTTTCATAGTTAGATGTGATGAACTAATATGAGTCAGTTACACTGACAAGACCATATTGTTGAGTTTTATCTCAAAAGGAGTACTTGGATACTCAGACATTAATTTTCTTTTCTTGTTGTTGGAAATATATTTTGTAACAGTATATTCTATACAGTTCCACATTGTTGGTTTTTCCATAGGTTTCCAAAATAATATTAAACTATCTTATAATCTATAACATATAACAAAAATGTCTTTGTTAAACACCATTAAAACCCAATACATTTTCATACTTTTCACATAATACACAGTTCTATTCATTAGTTGAATTCTATTCAACTACATATTGCGTCAAGTTGAAGGCTCAAGCGCATACAATCCACTACAATCCACCAGAGACGTGTGAATAACTTCCTGAAAAATGCATGTAAAAAAAAATAATAATAATTTAATAATTGTTTTTTTATGCCTTGACAAGAATAAAAACACATAGCAAAAAAATCCTGACTCAGGTTGTCATAATTCATGTATCAGATTTGTTAGCCGAACATGAATCATAATTATATTCAAAATCCAATGCAGCCTCTAAGTCCCTGTCCCTAAGAAGCCTGTTGTCACCTGCCTGAATGACTACCGACCTGTGGCACTGACCTCTATCGTCATGAAGTGTTTCGAGTGGCTCATTAAAGACCACATCTGTTCCTTCTTGCCAGACACCATGGACCCTCTCCAGTTTGCATATAGGAAAAATAGATCGACTGATGACACCATTGCTCTAACCGTTCACAATGCCCTCACACACTTGGACAAGAAAAACACTTATGTGCGAATGCTGTTTATTGATTACAGCTCTGCATTTAACACCATCATCCCATCAAAACTCATCACAAAGCTCAGAGATTTAGGACTGAACTCTCATCTCTGCAACTGGATAATAGACTTTCTGACCTGCAGACCCCAAGTGGTGAGAATTGGTAACCATTTCTCATCCACACTTACCCTGAGCACAGGAGCCCCACAGGACTGTGTTCTCAGCCCCCTCCTATACTCTCTGTTCACGACTGTGCTGGCAAACACAGTTCCAACATCATCTTGACACATCAATCCCGGGTCTCATCACAAATGGAGATGAGACAGCCTACAGAGATGAGGTGAGAGCACTATCACAGTGGTGCCATGACAACAACCTCTGCCTCAACGTCAGCAAAACCAAAGAGATGATTGTGGACTACAGGAGAACACAGGAGGTCAGCCACGCCCCCTTATACATCAACGGTACTGCAGTGGAAAGAGTTAAGAACATCAAGTTCCTTGGTGTGCACCTCTCCGACGACCTGTCCTGGTCTCTGCACACCACATCAGTAGTTAAATCTGCACGCCGGCGGCTCTATTTCCTACGGAAACTCAAAAGCTTTGGTCTCCCTCCCAGCATCCTTACAAACTTTTACAGATGTACCATTGAGAGCATCCTGACGGGGTGCCTTACTGTATGGTACGGCAGCTGCTCACTCCTCGATCGCAAAGGCCCTTCAGAGAGTTGTGAGGACAGCTGAAGTCATCATCGGCAACGAACTTCCATCCCTTCAGGACATCTTTCATCTGCGATGTCTGAGGAAGGCCCGAAAAATCATAACTGACCCTAGTCACCCAGCACACAGTCTGTTTATCAAACTGCCATCAGGCAGGCGATACCGGAGCATTCAGTCCAGAACCAGCAGGTTGAAAAACAGCTTCTACCTGCAGGCTACCAGAACCCTTAATAAACTGTAAAAAATTGTCTCTAAAACCTTGCATACTTTGCACAACGACATTACACTACCTCAAAAGCAAAACCTGCACCTCAACCTTGCACCTGCACCTTATTTGTATTTTTGCTTTTTTTTGTTATTGTTATTGTTACTTGTTATTGTTATTGTACTGCTGCAGTGCACACTGTAGTGCAGTACTGCACCTGCACCTTATTTGTATTTTTGGTTTTTTTGTTATTGTTACTTGTTATTTGTTATTGTTATTGTACTGCTGCAGTGCACACTGTAGTGCAGTACTGCACCTGCACCTTATTTGTATTTTTATTTATTGTTATTGTTACTTGTTACTTGTTATTGTTATTGTACTGCTGTAGACTGCCTAAGCCTCACAAACAGCATTTCAATGTACATTGTCACTGACACTTGTACATATGACAAATAAACTTGAAACTTGAAACCAGCACACAGTAGATTACTGTGTGAGCTTCTTCCTTTTGACCACCAGATATCACTAACGTGCAGTGTGTTAAAAAGGTAATGAACAACTTTTGCTGCCATGCAAAAAAAAAAATATATAAAATCCCCATCAGCATCTCCTTATTACTCTTTGTTTTCTCATAATAACAAGATGCTGATTTGTGTAATAAGTATCAATAACAATTATTTGTGCATTTATATGCATGAAATTACACCAAAATGTAAGAAAGAGAGAACAGAACAGAAGATGGTCTGTATACTGTGTTCTTTCATTTTGAAATAAAAAATGGGGAAGCAAGGAAAAAACTTTTTATTCTATTTTGTTGTTTTTCTTAATTTCTAAAATAAGAAATTAATTATTTTCTCACATTAAAAAAGAGAGAATATTGACTTTTAAATCATTTCAACTTGTTTCATCACAAAAGGTCTAAAACTCAAATATTCATATAACCAAATATATATATAAAAAAAAGGCAGAAACACCTTCTTGATGAGAGAGGGCAGAGGAGAATGGCCAGACTAGTTTGAGCTGACAGTAACAATGTAACTCAAATAACCACTTTATACAACCATGGTGAGTAGAAAAGAACACACAATCCCACAACACACAAATGCTGAACCTTGACGTGGATAGCAGAAGACCGCATTGCAATCCACTCCTGTCAGACAATAACAAGAATCTGAGGCTACAGTGGGCATAGGCTCACTTGCATATATATATATATATATATATATATATATATATATATATATATATATACACTATATTACCAAAAGTATTCGGTCACCTGCCTTGACTCACATATGAACTTAAGTGCCATCCCATTCCTAACTCATAGGGTTCAATATGATGTCGGTCCACCTTTTGCAGCTATTACAGCTTCAACTCTTCTAGGAAGGCTGTCCACAAGGTTGAGGAGTGTGTTTATAGGAATTTTTGACCATTATTCCAAAAGCGCATTGGTGAGGTCACACACTGATGTTAGTTGAGAAGGCCTGGCTCTCAGTCTCCGCTCTAATTCATCCCAAAGGTGTTCTATCGGGTTCAGGTCAGGACTCTGTGCAGGCCAGTCAAGTTCATCCACACCAGACTCTGTCATCCATGTCTTTATGGACCTTGCTTTGTGCACTGGTGCAGAGTCATGTTGAAAGAGGAAGGGGCCCGCTCCAAACTGTTCCCACAAGGTTGGTAGCATGGAATTGTCCAAAATGTTTTGGTATCCTGAAGCATTCAAAGTTCCTTTCACTGGAACTAAGGGGCCAAGCCCAACTCCTGAAAAACAACCCCACACCATAATTCCTCCTCCACCAAATTTCACACTCAGCACAACGCAGTTCGAAATGTACCATTCTCCTGGCAACCTCCAAACCCAGACTCGTCCATCAGATTGCCAGATGGAAAAGCATGATTCATCACTCCAGAGAATGCGTCTCCACTGCTCTAGAGTCCAGTGGCGGCGTGCTTTACACCACTGCATCCGACGCTCTGCATTGCACTTGGTGATGTGTGGCTTGGATGCAGCTGCTCGGCCATGGAAACCCATTCCATGAAGCTCTCTGCGTACTGTACTTGCGCTAATCTGAAGGTCACATGAAGTTTGGAGCTCTGTAGCAATTGACTGTGAAGAAAGTCGACGACCTCTTTGCACTATGCGCTTCAGCATCCGCTGACCCCTCTCCGTCAGTTTGACTCCTGTCTCAATGGTGACTCCTTTTTACCAATATATTTTCACTTGGTACTTTACATTAGCTACTTACACTTACTTATACTTATTTACATTAATTTTATTATAATGATAGATAATATCAGCTAGCTACCAAATGGTAGTTCAGTCATGACTTAAAGGTCTAAAATCTCTAGGATTTTCTTGTTAGTGATGTTGGCTCAATACCAGACAGAACATGCCAGCATTTTGTTTATATGGGAATCTCAGATATATTCTCAGATATATTGTCGTATTCTACCAGAGTGCCACCCAATGGACAAATATATAACTACAACAAAAAATGGCTTCAACAAACACCATTCTCACTGTTCTCACCTTCTTACATTTCGGTGTAGGTTCATGCATGGAGGAAATGCACAAATAAGCACATACAGACGTGTAAAAAATTTTTGGTACCCTTACAGTTCTTTGAAACAATGATTCATTGCTCCTGAAAAGTGATTAAACCAAAAGCAATGGTTTCATATATACCTGCCTGCCCATATAGTATGTGAAAGATTAAACCAATAAAATCGTCAAGAGAAATGACTCATTGTTTATTTTTACCAAGATAATCTAAAACTGCCTGGACAGATTTCTTGGTACCCCTAAAAAAGATTACAAATCATTGCATTCTAATCATGTTTCAAACTAATTGTTTAACCTTAATTAGTGTCACAGGTGTCTTCAATCTTCAATCTAGGCCAATCAGCCTATTTAAAGAGAGAGAAAACGTGCTGCTGTGTAGGCTGGTATCACTGTGTGCGCCACACTGAATATGGAGCAGAAAAGGGGAGAGAGCTGATTGTCATTGGTCTATCTGTCTTTATGCATTTATTTAATTATTTATTTATTTATTTGATTTTTAAAAAAAACAAAATAATAAAAGGGGGCTGCTCTTCTCGGCGTTGATGCAGAATATGGCACCGCATCCACCACAAAAACACTTATTAACCTCAAGAAACCTTTCAATACGTGCTGCCAAGAATACAGCTACTTGTTAAATACAACTAACGTTAGCGATAGTTAAATCGTTATATCGTTAAAACTGGCCAAGCCTTACACAAACTTGCTAGATAACTAGTTAGCCCAAGTAGGTTATTAGCTAGCATGCCGGGGCAGCCATCTAGTTAGCCTGAATGCTAGCTGGCATGATAACAAAATGAGGTTCGCATGAACGATAACAGAAGACGAACACGACCCACAAATAGTATGTGTGTGTAATATATATATATATATATATATATATATATATATATATATATATATTACACTAACAATAATTAAAATACATTTCCGCTGCGTCATGCTAGAAAACTCGGTGTTGTTAAGGCTAACTAGCCCGTCATGATTGAGGAGTAATACACACAGTGTTAGCAGGTGGCTACAATAATAAACACACTTCATACATCTTATAATAAACTACATAGGTAAAGTTCGTCACGACAAACTTTGGTGTTGGCTTGACAAAGCCAGTCTGAAAGTTTAAAATAGCTGTCAGTTTGAAATCTGAGGGTAATGTGCAGTTTTAAGAAAGAGAGACAGAGAGATAATGTGCCAATACTTGTGGAGTTTGATAGATAGATAGATAGGTAAATAAGGTGCCAATAATTGGAGAGTTGATTAGATGGATAGATAAGTTGTACCTACCTACACAAATAAAATACAACCATATAAATCAAGAAAACAATTATTGACATAATATATAAACATTCCTGCTGTGTTTAACACTGAGATGCTCGCTGAAGACAGCCACTGACAGAAAACGTGACATTTTTTTTGTCTTTCTCACCATTCTGTGTCCGGCTCCCCACAACTGGACAGATGAAGATTCTCCTCACATAACTGCTGCTCGCTGTTTTTGCCTTGTTTGTTTTTCGCACCATTCTGTGTAAACTCTAGAGACTGTTGCGCATGAAAATCCCAGGAGATTACAAGTTTCTGAAATATTCAAACCAGCCCGTTTTTTCCTCCCATTTTGATCACTGACGTCAACATTATCTAACTTGATGTGGACATTAATTAAAGCTCATGACCTGCAGGAATTTATACACTGCGCTACTGTCACATTATTGGCTGACTGAATGAATGTGCATGTGTACAGTTGTTCCTAATAAAGTGGCCAATAAGTGTGGAAATATTTTGTCTTTTGTATTGTACAGTATAGTAGAGCTTTTAGCTGGATGAAAGCTGCGAATGCTAGTTACAGACCAAACTAGGATTATGAGTTCGTGTGCAATATACCATCATTACCTACGTAATGCGCCTGCTCCAAAGTCAGACAGGAAAAAACTATTAAGGATCATATAGGACTAAAAACAGACCCAAAGAAAACATGTACTGTAAGATCCAATTTATTTTTGCTGATCTTCAAGCTGGAGACAACACATTTTCCGACAGACATTGTCCAACTTAAGGAATCAATTGGCAGTAGATCGCTTACTATGAGCATCTCATAACCGCCAAGGGTGGTGCTTAACATCCAGATAGCGGGACTGTGCACACATTCCCTCCCAAAAATCTGGATGTATTAATATCCCTAATGAGCAAGCCAGAGGCGACGGTGGCAAGGAAAAACTCCCTCAGATGACACATGAGGAAGAAACCTTGAGAGGAACCAGGCTCAAAAGGGAACCCATCCTCTTCTGGGTGACACCAGATAGTGAGCTTATAAATCATTACTCTTCCTCAATCATATACTATATAGACAGTCCTGAGGGTGTTGAAAAGATGTTCTTTATGAACATCAGGGTGTTTATGATTACAGCAGAAGTGTTTAGGTACAATTCTACAGTGTCCAAGAAACAACCTTAGGCAGGAACCCTGGGTTCAGCCACAAGGTCACTCCAGAATCATCTGGCCAGTAAAGCACGCAGGGCGAATTTATCACCAACAATTTGGCTCTTGGGGGAGTTTGGCAAATGGAGGTGTTTACCTCCTTAGCTCACAACACAGCTATGAGCCCATGTGCTGCCAACAAGATGTTATCCACTGTGATGTGGTTAGCCAAAATGGCTGCCACATATACGTTCAGCATAGATGGCGATTTGCCACTATACAGCAGTGCCCACAAAATGCATACATACCCACATGTATGCTCTATGCCCATATAGACCATACACGGCCTGCATCCAAGGAGCTCTAGAGTTCAGGATCACATTCTGGACTGTTACTTTGCAGTTATCGAGCTGCTCACTGGTTCGAGGGGCCGAACCCACAGGTGCAGGTCGTCTGGCTGCAACAGACACCTGCTACACCGGTGGAGCGTCGTTAACATGATCCGCCTCCATACTTAACTCACAATGAGAATTCCACTAGGCCAAAAGCGTCGTCGCACGAGATACTTAGCAAAATGCTGCGTAGTCTCCATCTTCCATCTGCATCACCCCTGCGTGCCCCGAAGTCACCTACAGTTTGGCTCTTGGGGGAGTTTGGCAAATGGAGGTGTTTACCTCCTTAGCTCACAACACTGCTGTGAGCCCATGTGCTGCCAATAAGATGTTAGCCACTGTGATGTGGTTAGCCAAAATGGCTGCCACATATACGTTCAGCATAGATGGCGATTTGCCACTATACAGCAGTGCCCACAAAATGCATACATACCCACATGTATGCTCTATGCCCATATAGACCATACATGGCCTGCCTACTAGGAACTCTAGAGTTCAGGATCACTTCCTGGACTGTTACTTTGCAGTTATCGAGCTGCTCACCGGTTCGAGGGGCCGAACCCACAGGTGCAGGTCGTCTGGCTGCGACAGACACCTGCTACACCGGTGGAGCGTCGTTAACATGGTCCGCCTCCATACTTAACTCACAATGAGAATTCCACTAGGCCAAAAGCGTCGTCGCACGAGATACTTAGCAAAATGCTGCGTAGTCTCCATCTTCCATCTGCATCACCCCTGCGTGCCCCCAGGTCATCCACGCTGTTGCTTGCCCCGACATCTTTCCCACCGCATCTTCTTGCATCTTTCTAGAGAAGAGGAAGGGCTTCAGCCAGTGCTGACTCTCTCATAGAGGAGCACATAGGCGCTAGTCGACCTCATCTTTAACACGTCCGTCTCGGTGGTCAGAGTGACCCGCTGGTCATTGTAGGTCATCCACTGGTGACTGGAACTGGAACAATCACTCAGATAATGTCCTGGGAAAGGGACATGTAGTACATATGGATCACTATAAAGTGTTTTTGCTATGAATGAAAAAAAAAATGTGGATCACTATAAAATGTGTTTTCCTAATTAATTAATAAATCTTGAGGCTGTAGTTATAAGTGTGTGTATGTGTGCTTATATCTTACCACATAATGTTGTGCTTCCAACATGGCTGAGGACACTGATCAGTCGATACGTGGCAGCTGATCCACCCTAAAAACAACACACATCACAATACAGATCACATACAGATACAAAACTTGAGTCTACACACTACATCCTATTGCATCCTTCCCAGCTCTCTTTCCTATCTTTCTCACTGCATCTGTCATTGTGTCTCTCTGTCTCTCTCTCACCAGTTCATTTCTGTCTGTCTCTCTGGCCTCAGCTTTGCTGTTCTCTACATGAAGAAGGAAGGCACAAAGGAAAGATTAGCTCTTCTTTAACTAATATGGATGTGATTTATACTGGCTGTAAACATTAGATGACTCTCTTGGACTTGAGGCTCGGACTAGTTTTTTTGCTTGCGACGTACCTATTCCGGGCGTATCGGATTCAGGATGACAGTTTATCTGCAGCTCAGGTTTGATCTCCACTGGCATATGCAGCTTGACGACTGTGTAATATTCAGTCACTTTGAACCTGTTCAGCTGCAGAATCAGAAACCTGGAGAGAAAAGAAATTAAAAGTGACCTTCGAGCCAAAGAGCCACAGTCACTGGTGGCACACTTACAGCACTTGCAATTGACTGACCAGGTTCTTGCCTGTGATGGAAAAGTCAAAAAAGCTTAACCAGAAAATGTGCCTTGATTTAGAGTCAAATCCTTTTCTCGCTCAGATGCTCTTAGCCCCGAGTGTGACTACTGTGACTATGCGAACGTTACCATGAGGGAAAATGCACCAAACCAAAACACTGCATATGTGAAAATACCCTTATATAACACTCCTAGTGTGTGTGTGTGTGTGTGTGTGTGTGTGTGTGTGTGTGTGTGTGGTAGCCTTACCTGGGCAGAGTGTGGAACATCCACCTGGACTTGGCACATTCTCCTCCACACACCTTGCATTTGCTCTCTAACTCTGTGGAGTTCTACAGTATACACATTATTCACACTCAGAGATGTCCGGGATAATATGATGTGACAGATATGAAAAAGAAACAGAAGCAGGCTGAGAGTTACTCACATTAACTATGTCATAGAGGCACTCGTCCACTGAGTTGTGCACCAGGGGCAGAGAGATGTGATTAAACACTTCCACTTTGTTCTGCTGGGATCCACAGCTGCAACACACAACATGCATCAACATCTAATCAACATCTGCATCACATACAAACTCCAAACTCTTTACGTTACTTGTTATACCTGGAGCATGTTATAATGTTCCTCATCTTGAACTTGAAATTGGCCCTGACTGGGCATCTAGGGTCCACATCCTCTTGCCAACCCAGCCATCGCCCAGACTCCTCCATTTGGGTCAGACAGTGGCAGAGGAATTCATGGGCGTCCTATACACACACACACACACACACACACACACACACACACACACACACAGCAGTAAAAATTAAATCATATCCAAAGCATTTTCTTTCTGCATGTTTTAATGTGTGTGTGTGTGTGTGTGTGTGTGTGTGTGTGTGTTTTCTGAGCTCACGTTCTGTTGACTGATGGTGAATTCTGGATTGATGTCTGTAGCTGATTCAATCAGGGCCAGGAGGAGAGAATCCTTGCTGATGCCACCTTGAACTTCAGAGCTCTTTCTCAACCTCGACAACTCCACAAAACATCTGCAAAGGATCCAGGAAAAACTTCCTCTGAAATTCTACCTTCAGTAATATTCCTCAGCTCAGCTTTATCTCAAATATTCTTCCACCTTTCCTACTTGCAAAGATTTAGATCAGTAAATAAGTTTAAGATACGTCCAGAGTGCAGCCGCGCAGCTTTTTACCAGCACCTGAGACTATTTTACTTGTGCAAAATCTACACTCTAAAATCTTTACTGTCTCTGTGTCAAAGAACAAAAAGGATCAAAATCCTATGTCTGTTTTATAAAGGCCTGAATACACTGACTCCCTGCTATCGTTCTGATCTCACACTCTTAGGTCATTTTCACACTTGTGAGCACTGACGCCACGTGTCGACATTCTGTACATTTTACTGCTGGTTCGTCATACGTTTTATTATTGATTTGGTCAATTAGTCATTGCAGCCATTGACTCAAGTACTTGGACTAAGTGTGAAAACACCATTAGATTCCTGTCTACTGCTATGCTCAAAGTATAACAGTTGTAGTCCTGAGTGAGTCTTTTCTGTTGTAGCACCTCACCTCTGGAGCAAACAGTCTCACAAAAACTCCATCTATAATATTGATCTGATTATCTATCTGCTTTCTCAAACCTTAATTTGATCCTTTTACCTTTTCATTAATTCTTGTTAATTCATTTTTTATTATCCTAAATTTGTCTCCTAATGTAGTCCCTTTGCTAGTTAACAGTTTTAATGTTATCTGCTCCTTTAGGTATTGTAAGGAGTATGCCTATGTTCTTAAAAAATGCTGTATAAAAGTAGCGTATCATTATAATTTATAAATGTACAGTAATGTATAGTCTTAGAACCTGAGGAATGTGTCCTCTAGTTTGTGGACAGAATTGTCCAGCAGGTAGGAGAGCTCTCCGCAAAAAGACTCAGCTGTGAACAGACACTGCAGACTTGCGTTAACGTAGCAGTTGTTTCCAAAATTAGGCAACCTGCAACAGATCCACCTGTTAGACACACAAACTGATCCACAGAAGCACACTAGGGCTGTGTAAACATACGTACACGTAGCACAGCGCTACTGCTAATGTTCCTATAAATATATAGGCTCATTAATATTCTAATGCATTCTGGTACCAAATATTAGTAAGCATAACTAATTATGTTTAAACTAATTCCAATCTGAATATTCTTTTTAAATTAAAAATGAGAGACAAACACACATCAATGTGTCATACCCGCCAGTGAGCTCTTGCTTGTCTGTGATGGGGGGCAGAGTCAGAGTCAGAGTCGTGCTGTTTATGTTTCCCTCAGACGGAGTCGGAATCGGGCTCTTTACGTTTCCCTCAGACGGAGTCAGAATCGGGCTCTTCATGTTTCCCTCAGACGGAGTTGGAATCGGGCTCTTTATGTTTTCCTCAGAAGGAGTCAGAATCGGGCTCTTTACGTTTCCCTCAGACGGAGTCGGAATCGGGCTCTTTATGTTTCCCTCAGGGATCATCTTTTTGGAACTGAAACAGTGAGGCATAGAGTTTATAGTGAACTATTTGTGTCTGTGCGTTGGCAGGTCTGGATATTAAAGAGTAAATTTGTACCACTGTATAAAAGAATATAAATAAGCTTTTCTTTGCTCTGTTTTACTCATCTGTCTCTCACCTGAATGCATGTGGATCTCTCACCCTTTTCTTGTATTCCATGTAAGAAGAAAAGGCCAACTCCATCAGTACCTCCATCAACTTTGCCATTTCATCCTCCGACTTGAATAGGATCATTTCTTTCTTTTCCTCCTTCCTGTCTTGGCCACGCAGGGTCATCTCCTTCCTTTCCTCCTTTTCTTTCCTCATTGCAGTGGTCCCCGCTGAGCTTTGTAAATTTGTCCTCACATGGGCCTCTTTGACCTCTATGCGTTTCGTCCATGGGTGTTTTGAGATAGGACTCACAATGACCGGCTTTGTTTCGGATGTTTTCATATTAGGCCTATTTGAGGTCGTCTCCTTCCTTTCTGCAGTCTTCTTTTCTTGGCCATACAGGGTCGTCGTCCTCTTTTCCTCCTTTTCTTTCCTCATCGCAGTGGTCCTCACATGGGCCTCTTTGACCTCTAAGCGTTTCGTCCCTGGGAGTTTTGAGGTCGGCCTCACACTGACCTGCTTCGTTTTTGCTTTTTTCATATTAAGCCTATTTGAGGTCATCTCCTTCCTTTCTGTAGGCTTTTTTTCTTGCCCATACTGTGTTGTCTTCTTCCTTTCCTCCTTCGTCGCAGTGATCCTCATCGAGCTTGGTAAATTTATCTTCACACCGGCCTCTTTGCCCTGTATGCATTTTTTCCCTGGGAGTTTGGAGGCTGGCTTCACACTTACCTGCTTCCTTTCTGCACTTTTCTCACTGCGGCTAGTCGAGGTCTTCTTCTTTGTTTTTGAGAGTTGCCCTGGCATGGCCCCCGCTAATAGTTTCAGAAAGACATTTTGCAGAGTCTCTTTTGGAGTTTCTGAGCTGCTGAGGAGTAAACAGATGCTGTTTGTATTCACAGTAACTAGCAGTCAAATTCCATAGTATTTTTAAATACTGGATCTGAGCCTACAACAATCTGTCTCTAAATACCTATAATTCTTACAGTTTTCTGATGTCAACATGGAGCTGTATAGCTTTTGCTATAACATACCTTTCTGTAAATGATGCAGGTTGCACCTTGTTCTTCTTCTACACAAGAAGAAACACACAGACATCAGAAGGACGCTTATGAAAACACAACAGAAACACAAAATCCTTGTGCTACATTTCAGGTTAGTTATTTTTACTTCCACTCTCTGGCAGTTCTACTTCCTAATTTTGCCAGAGTGCATTTTCCTTCAGAATTACTGAAGTGATTCCCATGATTCCCTGCTCCTTTTCACCCATAAAACAAAAGGGATGAAAACTTTGGCACTACACTGAAAGTAAACAAGGTTAATCAAAGAAGCATTCAGAAAATTCATGTACTTTACAAGTCTGATATTTCGTGTGATTTTTCAGTAACAAATAGTAAATGTGATGTTTGTGTGTGAATATTTTGGACAAAAGATGTTCTTACCCTCCAGAAACACCATTTTGATGTTCTCCTTGCACCATCCTTTTTCTTCTCTGTGGATTTCTCACTAGATCCAGGCGTCTCTGTTGGTCTTTTTGAGCCGCTGAGGAGTAAACAGATGCTGTTTGTCCTCCCAGTAACTATCACAGGTTTTGTCTGAATTCATTACCCATAATACCTGAGGTTTTGTTTGAGCTTGATCTCATTAAGGAGATGCACATATCTGTAATGTAGCTTACCTTTCTGTAGGGGTCACAGGTACAGAAGGATGCACCTTGTTCTTCTACAGATAATAAAAGGAAACACACAGGCACAAGAGTGATGCTTATAAAAATACTATTTTTTTTCCAACATGCTACAGTTAATTTTCTTCCATTCTTTGGTAGTTTTTTTTCCCCCCAACCCTACCCCTCCTACCACCACCAAAAAAAAGGCAAATGTGATGTTTGTGTGTGAATATTTTGGATAAAAGATGTTCTTACCTTCCAGAAACACCATTTTGATGTTCTCCTTGCACCATCCTTCTTCTTCTCCGTAGATTTCTTACTAGTTCCAGGTGTCTCTGTTTGTGTTTTTGAGCCGCTGAGGAGTAAACAGATGCTGTTTGTCCTCCGAGTAACTATCGTTCAAATTCTATAGTATTTTTAAAATCTGGGCCCTGAGCATACACAATCTCTGTCTGAATTCTCTCTGTTTGAGCTTGATCTCATTAAGGAGATGCACATGTCTGTAATGTAGCTTACCTTTCTGTAGGTGTCACAGGTACTGAAGGATGCACCTTGCTCTTCTACAGATAACAAAAGGAAACACACAGGCACAAGAGTGATGCTTATAAAAATACTATTTTTTTTTCAACATGCTACAGTTAGTTTTCTTCCAATCTTTGATAGTTTTCTTTTTTTCACCTCTGAAAAAAAATCTGTATTATGGCTTCCTTTAAAAAGATGTATTAATGTTAGTATTTAGATAAGAAAAGAGAGCTATGTGTCCTAAAAGTGAAATTACATATAAGTATTTAATTTACAACAGGCACATATTGAAGTCAATCTCAATTAGCATTTTATTGAGTGTTTAGTGCACTAAGTAGTGTCTATAACACCTTTATGTTGCACCCTACGTAGTGAACATATGAGGTAAATAGTAAGACATTTGGGATGCGACCTCAGTGTGTGTGAACTTTTCCTCTCGTGCACGAGCTGAAAGAACTGTAAAGCTGTCATAAATATCAGCAACAAGAAAACATTACTCTGGCTAAGTAAACCATTTAAAACATTAAAGTCTAGGATAAAATGATGCTGTTGCCTCCACATGAGATTTCTGTTTGTCTGTGGAGGTGTACTGGGTTAATCAGTCTCGTCCATATCAGAATGCAGCTCAGTGTTTCATTTATTTCCAGCAGTTCACATTTCACTGCAGTATTAAAGCAATTCCACAGCCCTAATAATGACTATAATCATCACTACAGAATTAATAGCTGATGGAGCCCAAAGCTGAGATCATTTCAAAAAGATTTATATCTACATTTATGTCTAAATATAGATTATTTACTATAAACATTGTCACAAAGCAGCTTTACACAAATCTGAAAATAAAGTGCATGGCTCTTCAGCCTGTTTGAATGTTTAATGCCATAATTTTTGTACTGAACATAAAATTCACCTCCTTTCATGTAGATTAGAAGACGTGTTTTTGAGATACTGAGACATTTCACTTTCAATAAAGAACAGTAAATGTGACATGTGAAAGTTTGTGGATTAAAGAATTTCTTACCTGCGACCAAAAACAGGGGCAGCAGAGCATTCTGAATTTTCACTGAACTCCTTCACAATAAAAGAAAATGATTTATCTGAAGAAACAAAGTCTGAATTTGAAAAATGTCTCTTTGCTCGTGTTTCCTTTTTCTGCACTGAGGTAAAAATGTCGTCCAGGTGTTCTATAGAACGTGCGCGCTCAGGTGCCAGCCGTTGTGACGTCACAATAGCGGTGACTTCACCCACGCCGCTCAGTTAGCGCGAGCCCAGTTTTTAAGCGCAACGCGATTCTTGAGTTCATTAGTGTTTCCTTTCAACATGAGAAAATATATATATATAGCCTTTGTGTGAAAATGCTCTTTGGCTTTTTCTTAGTTTTGGAAGTGTGTCTGAAATTAGTGGGCAGCGCAAAGCCAAAAGATTGCAGATTAAAGACAGCCATATAGCCATATACACTCAGCGGTCACTTTAATAGGAACACCTGCACACCTGATGCTCATGTGGCAGCAGCACAACGCAGACACTCATGCAGATACAATAGCTTCAGTTAATGTTCACATCAAACATCAGAATGGGGGGACAAAATGTCATGACTTTATAAGCCTCTACTGTATATGTACACTCACTGTCCACTTTATTAGGAACACCTGTACACTTGCACATTCGTGCAGTTATCTAATCAGCCAGTCATGTGGCAACAGCGCAATGCAAAAAAAAAAGATACAGGTCAAGAGCTTCAGTTAAGGTTCACATCAGAAAATGTGATCTCTGTGACTTGAACCGTGGCATGGTTGTTGGTGGTTGGAGTATTTCAGTAACTGCTGATCTCCAGGGAATTTCACACACAACAGGCTCAAGAGTTTACACAGAATGGTGCCCAAAAAAAAAAAAAAACCTAAAATCACTGAGTGAGCGACAGTTCTGTGGGTGGAAACGCCTTGTTGACAAAAGAAAAGAAAATGACCAAATTGGTTTGAGCTGCCAGGAAGGATGTAATAACTCAATCACTCTTTACAACCGTGGCGAACAGAAAAGCATCTCAGCATGCACAAAACATTGAACCTTGAGATGGATGCATTACAAGAGCAGAAGACCTCGCTGGGTTTCACTCCTGTCAGCCAATAACAGGAGTCTGAGGCTTTCATGGGCACAGACTCACCCAAACTGGAAAGTTGAAGCTTAGGGGAAAAAAATCATCTGGTCTTTTTCCAGGATTCCACTGTCCAGTTTCAGTGAGTCTCTGCCCATGACAGCCTCAGATTCATGTTCTTGGCTCACAGGAGTTGAAAGTCACTGAGATCACATTTTTTTCCCCCCAATCTGATGTTTGATTTGAGCATGAACTGAAGCTCTTGACCTGTAGCCGGATGATTTTATGCATTGCACCGCTGCTCACACATGATTGGCTGATTGGATAACTGCATAAATGAGGTGTACAGGTGTTCCTATTAAAGTGACAGGTGAGTGTATATATTAATTTATATTTGTCATACCCAAGGTCACTATACAACCAAAAAACACAAAAAATACACAGCCCAATGACAGAAGAGAAAAAAATAGAACAATAAAGATTGGCGTTAGTCCCTGATGTACGGCTAATATTCACTCACCAGCCACTTTAATAGGAACATCTGTACCCCTGTTCATTAATGCAGATACAGGTCAAGAACTTCAGGTAATGTTCACATCAAACATCATAATGGGGGAAACGTGTAATCTCTGTGACTTTAAACATGGCAAGGTTGTTGGTACAAGGTTGGTTTGAGTATTTCAGAAACTGCCGATTTCCTGGGATTTTCACACTTAACCAAGAAGGGTTTAACAAGAATGTTGTGTAAAAGCAGTTCTAGGGGGGTAAATGATGAGCGAGGTCAGAGGAGAATGGCCAGACTGATTCAAGCTGACAAGAAGGTTACTGGACAGCTGAAGATGGGAAAAACATCCTCTGTTCTTATTCCTAACTTCAGTTGTCCAGATTCAGTGAGCCAGTGCCCACTGTAGCCTCAGATTCCTGTTATCGTCTGACAGGAAGGGATTCATTGCGGTCTTCTGCTGTTGTAGCCCATCCACGTCAAGGTTCAGCATTTTTACTCACCACGGTTGTATATTGTTATTGGTGTGCTTTCCGCCAATCATTCATAAATTCATTTTACGGTTTTGAAAATGAATCCCTGAGTCAGGGAAGCGGGGGGCGAGGGGGTGGTGGTGGTCTTGTTCTCAGTGGTCTTATCTCTTCCAACCCTTGCAACACCCCTGGCTCAAACCAGTCTGTCCATTCTCCTCTGCCCTCTCTCATCAAGAAGGTGTTTCTGCCCCAATTGAGCTTTTTTTTTTTTTCATAATTGGATATATGACTATTTGAGTTTTAGACCTTGTGTGATGAAACAAGTTGAAACAATTTTAAAAAGTCAACATTTCCTCTTTTCTTAAAGTGAAAAAAATAATTAATTTCTTATTTTAATGTGTGCCAAGAAAAACAACAAAATAAAATATTTTTTTCCCCTTGCTTCCCTATTTTTCTTTTTATTTCACAATGAAAGAACACTGTAGCAGCTTTCCATTAAACTGCTGGTATTGGTAATAGGAGTGAGCAAGTAGATGACGCGTAAAAATTAGAGTCTATGCAAACACATGTAAGATGCAAACAGTGTCTTTCTTTATTGTGCTTCAATGAATAAACATTGCTTCAATTAGCTTCCTGTGGTGTCATTTTGTTTTGTTCACAAAAAGTCCACACAAAACTCCATACCTTGTAGATACAGCATACTGTTCAACACGGTCCAACACATAATCCAAAAAGCCTGTTTAACATAATGAAGCACAACCTGAAACGGTCAAAAACTGTGTGCTTCCCCACTACCAATACACACACCTGTTGTCTCATTATCCAATTGCCCCGATGTACCATGGGTATTCTACCAGAGTGCCACCCAATGGACAAATATATAACTACAACAAAAAATAGCTTCAACACACCGGCCCCTTAATTGCTCATGGCAGGAAGACATAACGATTACAAATTCAATAATAATAATAATAATAATAAAAATGAAGCCATAACTAACACTGCATCTTTGGACAGGAAGCAGTAAATTTAATTTCTAAATACCCCAACTTAGTCTGCTTCTAACAGAAGACAAATCTTATTAATTGGACGTTCTACGACACTACTTTTGGTTTGTACCTTTACTGAACGTACTAAACCTTTGTTGTCTGAGTAGGTCTCCAAAACTCTTCCAAGTATCCATGAGTCTCGTGGTGCTGAAGGATCAACAATGACTACAATGTCTCCAGAAGTGAAGTTTCTACGTTCTTTGTTCCACTTCTGTCAATTTTGCAACAAGGGTAATTATTCTCGTACCCATCTTTTCCAAAAAAGATCGGAAATGTATTGCACTTGTTTCCAACTCCTTTTGGCATACAGGTCAGATCTTTCAAATAAACCAGGTGGCAATGCAGGATTCCCTCTCCTAAGCAGGATGTGATTTGGAGTGAGAGCTTCTAGATCACTAGGGTCACTGGATAGTTTGGAAATAGGACGGTCATTCAAAATGGCTTTTGCTTCGCACAAGATTGCTTGCAATGCTTCATCGTCCAGTGTTTGTTGTCGAAGAACTGAACAAAGAATTTGTCTTACCATTCGAATTATACGCTCCCATATCCCTCCATAATGGGAGCCTGTGGGGGGATTGAAGCACCATTGAACTTCCTTATGAAGTAAGGCTCTCTGAATCTTCTTGTTGTCCAATGCTGAGAGAGCATCCTTTAACTCCCGCTCAGCACCAATAAAATTAGTTCCATTATCCGACCTCATAAAAGAAACTTGTCCACGACGACAAACAAACCTGCGCAAGGCATTTATGCATGAGTCCGTATCTAATGAATACGCCATTTCCAAATGGACTGCTCTGCTTGCGAAACAAGTAAATATCACTCCATAGCGTTTTACTTTACTCCTGGCTCTTTTTACTTCAATGGGCCCAAAAAAGTCCACTCGTACATTGGTAAAAGGAGGAAGGTCACGGGTGATCCCTTCCAATGGAAGGTCTGCCATTTTTTGTTCACCCAATTTTCCTTTATAACATCTACAGATGACACACTTGGAGATAATTTTTCTTGCCACAGAATTAGCATTTGTAATCCAATACTTGTACCCGGATTTTGGAAAGCATTAGGTTTCTGCCACCGTGACCTAACTGCTCATGGATGTCTCGAAGTATGAGATATGAAACATGCTGATCCTTAGACAACAAGATGGGATGCTTAGTTTCAATGTGTCTTGCTGATTTACCAAGTCTTCCTCCCACCAATAACAATCCATTATGTAATACAGGATCCAAACTGTATACAGTACCATTTATCTTTACTCTAACACTTCCATCCTTGAGCTCTGCAATTTCATTTTGAAATTGTTCCTGTTGACTAAAACGAAGGATACCAATCTCAGCCTTGGACAGAAACTTCACTTCTGGAGACACTGTAGTCATTGTTGATCCTTCAGCACCACGAGACTCATGGATACTTGGAAGAGTTTTGGAGACCCACTCAGACAACAAAGGTTTACTACGTTCAGTAAAGGTACAAACCAAAAGTAGTGTCGCAGAACGTCCAATTAATAAGCTTTGTCTTCTGTTACAAGCAGACTAAGTTGGGGTATTTAGAACTAAAATTTAGCGCTTCCTGTCCAAAGATGCAGTGTTCATTATGGCTTCATTTTTATTATTATTATTATTATTATTTTTGAGTTTGTAATCGTTATGTCTTCCTGCCATAAGCAATTAAGGGGCCGGTGTGTTGAAGCCATTTTTTGTTGTAGTTATATATTTGTCCATTGGGTGGCACTCTGGTAGAATACCCATGGTACATCAGGGCAATTGGATAATGAGACAACAGGTGTGTGTATTGGTAGTGGGGAAGCACACAGTTTTTGACTTTATGTAGCAGCTTTCCATTAAACTGCATTAAAAAAAAGTAGATGACGCGTAAAAATTAGAGTCTATGCAAACACATGTAAGATCCAAATAGTCTCTTTCTTTATTGTGTTTCAATGAATAAACATTGCTTCAATCAGTGGAACAGACAGAGATTTATATTCTATTTATCAGCCCCGTCTCCCTAATAAAATCAAAGAAAGCTTTACTATTAATTTCACTTGACCATTTTATTAAAACCTTAAAATTTAGTTTTTGAATTCCATTTTTCTTTATTTCTTCTATCATATTGTTCCTTTCTTGTTCATACTTAATACGTTCAAGAATCACATGAGGTATTGTTTCTTCAACATGACATTGTTCACATAATCTGTTTGGATGTTTCCCTATAATTTTAATCGTGCTATTTAAATTTGAATGACCTAACATTATTCTATTATAAATAACCTCTTCTTTCCTTGATTTACCTATACATTTTATCTTCTGACCTACTTTATTAATTAAGCTGTAAAAAAATCTTCCCTTTTTCCCATTATTCCACTTTACTTGCCATTCTTCAATCACTTTACTCCAAATTAAAACCTTAATCTCTGACTTACTTAACGGAACTTGAATCTCTACGATTTCTCTCTGTAATGCTTGTTTCGCTAATTTATCCACTTCTTCATTTCCCTTTATTCCTATGTGTGCAGGAACCCATATAAAACTGACTAAAATATTATTTTGAACAATTCTTGAGTGTATTTGTAAAATACTAAAGAGAATATCTTGATGGCTAGATTTAAAAGATCTCAAACTCTTTAAGACTGATACGGAGTCAGAACAAATTAAAACATTCACAGGTTTATGTTCCTCTACCCACTGCAATGCCAAAAGAATTGCTACCATTTCTGCAGTATAGACTGCCAAATGATTTGAAGTTCGCATTATTCCCTTGATTCCACTGCCTGGAACTAAAAAAGCAGCCCCAGTTGTTTGACGCTCTGGATCTTTTGATCCATCTGTATATATTTGTATATACTGGGTATACTGGTTTCTAACATATACTGAAAATGCAGATGACAGGTCTACTTCTCTTTCTGCTTTTTTGACTTCCAACATATACAAATCTATTTGAGGTATCACATAAACCCATGGTTCATATTCCAGAATTAAAACTGTTGGGCATATCTTGATACTATTTAGCTGCATTTCTTCTACATATATTTTACTCCTCCACCCAAAACTTATTCTACACCTTTTATTTTGTTCCCAGCACTTCTGTAAGACCATTTTCGTAGGATGTTCTTCTTTATGCCCCTGGAGGTTACCCCAGTAGTTGATCATTAATTGTTTCCTTCTAATTTCTAGTGGCATCTCTCCTAACAAGACTTGTAAAGCTGGAATGGGTGTCGTCTTTACTGCTCCACAACACTGTCTCATAGCCTGTATTTTATTGAGTTTTTCCAACAAGTTTTTTGATGCTGAATCATATACCACACTACCATAATCAAATACAGACCGGATCAGTGCTACATAAATAGTTTTTAATGAAGAAAAACTTTCCCCCCATTCCACTCCACTTAGACATCTCATGACATTTAACACCTTCTGACATTTCTCAACCATTTTGTTTATATGTTCAGCCCATGTACGTTTCATATCAAAATAAACACCTAAAAATTTAAAACTCTTCACCCTCTCCAACGATCTCTCATACATCTTCAAACTCACTTCTGGGACAACCCTCTTCCTAGAAAAAATTACGGTCTTAGTTTTCTCCACTCAGAATTTAAATCCCCAATCATATGCCCCTTCTTCTACCTTTCTAATTGCTTCTTGCATCTTCCTATTACCATATAAAATATTCCTTCCCCTTTTCCAGAGTGCCCCCGTCATCTGCACACCTGTTGTCTCATTATCCACTTGCCCTGATGTACCATGGGTATTCTACCAGAGTGCCACCCAATGGACAAATATATAACTACAGTTCTCACCGATCTGTTCTCTCTTTCTTACATTTCGGTGTAGGTTCAAGCATGCAGGAAATGCACAAATAAGCACAAACAGATGTGGACAAATTTTTTGGGACCCTTATAGTTCTTTGAAACAATGATTCATTGCTCCTGAAAAGTGTTTAAACCAAAAGCAATAGTCTCATATATACCTGCCTGCCCATATAGTATGTGAAAGATTAAACCAATAAAATTGTGAAGAGAAATGACTCATTGTTTATTTTTACCAAGATAATCTAAAACAGCCTGGACAGATTTCTTGGTACCCCTAAAAAGATTAGAAATCATTGCATTCTAATCATGTTTCAAACTAATTGTTTAACCTTAATTATGGCTTTTTTTCTTTTCTTTTCTTTTTTTTTTTAACAAAAGCGCGCGCGCCTGAAAAGGGGGCTGCTCTTCTCGGCGTTGATGCAGATGGCACCGCATCCACCACAAAAACACTTCTTAACCTAAAGAAACCTTTCAATACGTGCTGCCAAGAAAACAGCTACTTGTTAAATACAACTAACGTTAGCGATAGTTAAATCGTTATATCGTTAAAACTGGCCAAGCCTTACACAAACTTGCTAGATAACTAGTTAGCCCAAGTAGGTTATTAGCTAGCATGCCGGGGCAGCCATCTAGTTAGCCTCAATGCTAGCTGGCATGATAACAAAATGAGGTTCGCATGAACGATAACAGAAGACGAACATGACCCACAAATAGTGTGTGTGTGTAATATATATATATATATATATAAACAATAATTAAAATACATTTCCGCTGCGTCATGCTAGAAAACTCGGTGTTGTTAAGGCTAACTAGCCCGTCATGAATGAGGAGCAATACACACAGTGTTAGCAGGTGGCTACAATAATAAACACACTTCATACATCTTATGTTGATGTTGGCTTGACAAAGCCAGTCTTAAAGTTTAAAATAGTTGTCAGTTTGACATCTGAGGGTAATGTGCAGTTTTAAGAAAGAGACAGAGAGATAGGGTGCCAATAATTGTGGAGTTGATTAGATAGATAGATAGATAGAGTTGTACCATCTCATCTGTAAGTTGTACCTACCTACACAAATAAAATACAACCATATAAATCAAGAAAACAATTATTGACATATAAACATTCCTGCTGTGTTTAACACTGAGATGCTCGCTGAAGACAGCCACTGACAGAAAACTTGACATTTTTTTTGTCTTTCTCACCATTCTGTGTCCGGCTCCCCACAACTGGACAGATGAAGATTCTCCTCACATAACTGCTGCTCGCTGTTTTTGCCTTGTTTGTTTTTCGCAGCATTCTGTGTAAACTCTAGAGACTGTTGCGCATGAAAATCCCAGGAGATTACAAGTTTCTGAAATATTCAAACCAGCCCGTTTTTTTCCTCCCATTTTGATCACTGACGTCAACATTATCTAACTTGATGTGAACATTAATTAAAGCTCATGACCTGCAGGAAATTATACTGTGACATGATTGGCTGATTGAATGAAGGTGCATGTGTACAGTTGTTCCTAATAAAGTGGCCAATAAGTGTAGAAATATTTTGTCTTATGTATTATACAGTATAGTAGAGCCTTTAGCTGGATGAAAGCTGCGAATGCTAGTTACAGACCAAACTAGGATTATGAGTTTGTGTGCAATATACCATCATTACCTACGTAATGCGCCTGCTCCAAAGTCAGACAGGAAAAAACTATTAAGGATCATATAGGAATAAAAACAGACCCAAAGAAAACACATACTGTGAGATCCAATTTATTTTTGCTGATCTTCAAGCTGGACATTGTCCAACTTAAGGAATCAATTGGCAGTAGATCACTTACTATGAGCATCTCAAAACTGCCAAGGGTGGTGCTTAACATCCAGATAGTGGGACTGTGGACGCATTCCGTCCCAAAAATCTTGATTTATTTAAATCCCTAATGAGCAAGCCAGAGGCAACAGTGGCAAGGAAAAACTCCCTCAGATGACACATGAGGAAGAAACCTTGAGAGGAACCAGGCTCAAAAGGGAACCCATCCTCTTCTGGGTGACACCAGATAGTGAGATTAGAAATCATTACTCTTCCTTAATCATGTACTATATAGACAGTCCTGAGGGTGTTGAAAAGATGTTCTTTATGAACATCAGGGTGTTTATGATTACAGCAGAAGTGTTTAGATACAATTCTACAGTGTCCAAGAAACAACCTTAGGCAGGAACCCTGGGTTCAGCCACAAGGTCACTCCAGAATCATCTGGCCAGTAAAGCACGCAGGGCGAATTTATCACAATGGCATGCAGGTATTCCTCCCTTTTTGCTGAGCTGATCATAAGCAAAAAGTATTCGACACGTTCGAATTTCAGATCAGCATCCTGTAACCTGCAATAAGAAGTTGGGATCACAATTTGGTTCTTGGGGGGTTTGGCAAATGGAGGTGTTTACCTCCTTAGCTCACAACACTGCTATGAGCCCATGTGCTGCCAACAAGATGTTCTCCACTGTGATGTGGTTAGCCAAAATGGCCGCCACATATACGTTCAGCATAGATGGCGATTTGCCACTATACAGCAGTGCCCACAAAATGCATACATAGCCACATGTATGCTCTATGCCCATATAGACCATACATGGCCTGCCTGCTAGGAACTCTACAGTTCAGGATCACTTCCTGGACTGCTACTTTGCAGTTATCGAGCTGCTCACCGGTTCGAGGGGCCGAACCCACAGGTGCAGGTCGTCTGGCTGCGACAGACACCTGCTACACCGGTGGAGCGTCGTTAACATGATCCGCCTCCATACTTAACTCACAATGAGAATTCCACTAGGCCAAAAGCGTCGTCGCACGAGATACTTAGCAAAATGCTGCGTAGTCTCCATCTTCCATCTGCATCACCCCTGCGTGCCCCCAAGCCATCCACGCTGTCGCTTGCCCCGACATCTTTCCCACCGCATCTTCTTGCATCTTTCTAGAGAAGAGGAAGGGCTTCAGCCAGTGCTCACTCTCTCATAGAGGAGCACATAGGCGCTAGTCGACCTCATCTTTAACACGTCCGTCTCGGTGGTCAGAGTGACCCGCTGGTCATTGTAGGTCATCCACTGGTGACTGGAACTGGAACAATCACTCAGATAATGTCCTGGGAAAGGGACATGATCAGCAGTAGTACATATGGATCACTATAAAGTGTGTTTGCTATGAATGAAACAAAAATGTGGATCACTATAAAATGTGTTTTCCTAATTAATTAATAAATATGCAGGCTGTAGTTATAAGTGTGTGTATGTGTGCTTATATCTTACCACATAATGTTGTGCTTCCAACATGGCTCAGGACACTGATCAGTCGATACGCGGCAGCTGATCTACCCTAAAAACAACACACATCACAATACAGATCACATACAGATACAAAACTTGAGTCTACACACTACATCCTATTGCATCCTTCCCAGCTCTCTTTCCTATCTTTCTCACTGCATCTACATTGTGTCTCTCTGTCTCTCTCTCACCAGTTCATTTCTGTCTGTCTCTCTGGCCTCAGCTTTGCTGTTCTCTACATGAAGAAGGAAGGCACAAAGGAAAGATTAGCTCTTCTTTAACTAATATGGATGTGATTTATACTGGCTGTAAACATTAGCTGACTCTCTTGGACTCTCTTGGATTTGAGGCTTGCACTAGTTATTTGCTTGCGATGTACCTATTTCGGGCGAATCTGATTCAGGATGGCAGTTTATCTGCAGCTCAGGTTTGATCTCCACTGGCATATGCAGCTTGACGACTGTGTAATATTCAGTCACTTTGAACCTGTTCAGCTGCAGAATCAGAAACCTGGAGAGAAAAGAAATTAAAAGTAACCTTCGAGCCGAAGAGCCACAGTCACTGGTGGCACACTTACAGCACTTGCGATTGATGCATGACTGACTGACCAGGTTCTTGTCTGTGATGGAAAAGTAAAAAAAGCTTAATCAGAAAATGTGTGACTATTGTGACTATGCGAACGTTACCATTAGGGAAAATGCACCAAACCAAAACACTGCATATGTGAAAATACCTTTATATAACACTCCTAGTGTGTGTGTGTGTGTGTGTGTGTGTGGTAGCCTTACCTGGGCAGAGTGTGGAACGTCCACCTGGAGTTGGCACATTCTCCTCCACACATCTTGCATTTGCTCTCTAACACTGTGGGGTTCTACAATATACACGTTATTCACACTCAGAGATGTCCGTGATAATATGATGTGACAGATATGAAAAAGAAAGAGAAGCAGGCTGAGAGTTACTCACATTAACTATGTCATAGAGGCACTGGTCCACTGAGTTGTGCACCAGGGGCAGAGAGATGTGATTAAACACTTCCACTTTGTTCTGCCTGGATCCACAGCTGCAACACACAACATGCATCAACATCTAATCAACATCTGCATCACATACGAACTCCAAACTCTTTACGTTACTTGTCATACCTGGAGCATGTTATAATGTTCCTCATCTTGAACTTGAAATTGGCCCTGACTGGGCATCTAGGGTCCACATCCTCTTGCCAACCCAGCCATCGCCCAGACTCCTCCATTTGGGTCAGACAGTGGCAGAGGAATTCATGGGCGTCCTATACACACACACACACACACACACACACACACACAGCAGTAAAAATTAAATCATATCCAAAGCATTTTCTTTCTGCATGTTTTAATGTGTGTGTGTGTGTGTGTGTGTGTTTTCTGAGCTCACGTTCTGTTGACTGATGGTGAATTCTGGATTGATGTCTGTAGCTGATTCAATCAGGGCCAGGAGGAGAGAATCCTTGCTGATGCCACCTTGAACTTCAGAGCTCTTTCTCAACCTCGACAACTCCACAAAACATCTGCAAAGGATCCAGGAAAAACTTCCTCTGAAATTCTACCTTCAGTAATATTCCTGAGCTCAGCTCTTATATCACATATTCTTCCACCTTTCCTCCTTGCAAAGATTTAGATCAGTCAATAAGTTTAAGATAAGTCCAGAGTGCAGCGGCGCAGCTTTTTACCAGCACCTGAGACTATTTTACTTGTGCAAAATCTACACTCTAAAATCTTTACTGTCTCTGCATCAAAGAACAAAAAGGATCAAAATCCTATGTCTGTTTTATAAAGGCCTGAATACACTCACTCCCTTCTATCGTTCTGATCTCACACTCTTAGGTCATTTTCACACTTGTCAACACTGATGCCAGGTGTCGATAAAAGTATATATCATTATAATTTATAAAAGTAGCGTATCATTATAATTTATAAATGTACAGTAATGTATAGTCTTAGTACCTGAGGAATGTGTCCTCTAGTTTGTGGACAGAATTGTCCAGCAGGTAGGAGAGCTCTCCGCAAAAAGACTCAGCTGTGAACAGACACTGCAGACTTGCGTTAACGTAGCAGTTGTTTCCAAAATTAGGCAACCTGCAACAGATCCACCTGTTAGACACACAATCTGATCCACAAAAGCACACTCGGGCTGTGTAAACATACGTACACGTAGCAAAGCGCTACTGCTAATGTTTCCTTTTTCTGTATAAATTTATAGGCCCATTAATATTCTAATGCATTCTGGTACCAAACTAATTATGCGTAAACTAATTCCAATCTGAATATTCTTTTTAAATTAAAAATGAGAGACAAACACACATCAATGTGTCATACCCGCCAGTGAGCTCTTGCTTGTCTGTGATGGGGGGCAGAGTCAGAGTCAGAGTCGTGCTGTTTATGTTTCCCTCAGACGGAGTCGGAATCGGGCTCTTTACGTTTCCCTCAGACGGAGTCGGAATCGGGCTCTTCATGTTTCCCTCAGACGGAGTTGGAATCGGGCTCTTAATGTTTCCCTCAGACGGAGTTGGAATCGGGCTCTTAATGTTTCCCTCAGACGGAGTCAGAGTCGTGCTCTTTACGTTTCCCTTACACAGAGTCAGAGTCGTGCCGTTTATGTTTCCCTCAGGGATCATCTTTTTGGAACTGAAACAGTGAGGCATAGAGTTTATAGTGAACTATTTGTGTCTGTGCGTTGGCAGGTCTGGATATTAAAGAGTAAATTTGTACCACTGTATAAAAGAATGTAAATAAGCTTTTCTTTGCTCTGTTTTACTCGTCTGTCTCTCACCTGAATGCATGTGGATCTCTCACCCTTTTCTTGTATTCCATGTAAGAAGAAAAGGCCAACTCCATCAGTACCTCCATCAACTTTGCCATTTCATCCTCCGACTTGAATTGGATCATTTCTTTCTTTTGCTCCTTCCTGTCTTGGCCATGCAGGGTCATCTCCTTCCTTTCCTCCTTTTCTTTCCTCATTGCAGTGGTCCCTGCTGAGCTTTGTAAATTTGTCCTCACATGGGCCTCTTTGACCTCTATGCGTTTCGTCCATGGGTGTTTTGAGATAGGACTCACAATGACCGGCTTTGTTTCGGATGTTTTCATATTAGGCCTATTTGAGGTCGTCTCCTTCCTTTGTGCAGTCTTCTTTTCTTGGCCATGCAGGGTTGTCGTCATCTTTTCCTCCTTTTCTTTCCTCATCGCAGTGGTCCTCACATGGGCCTCTTTGACCTCTAAGCGTTTCGTCCCTGGGAGTTTTGAGGTCGGCCTCACACTGACCTGCTTTGTTTCTGCTTTTTTCATATTAAGCCTATTTGAGGTCGTCTCCTTCCTTTCTGTAGGCTTCTTTTCTTGCCCATACTGTGTTGTCTTCTTCCTTTCCTCCTTCATTGCAGAGATCCTCATCGAGCTTGGTAAATTTATCTTCACACCAGCCTCTTTGCCCTGTATGCATTTTTTCCCTGGGAGTTTGGAGGCTGGCTTCACACTTACCTGCTTCCTTTCTGCACTTTTCTCATTGTGGCTAGTCGAGGTCTTCTTCTTTGTTTTTGAGAGTTGCCCTGGCATGGCCCCCGCTAATAGTTTTAGAAAGACATTTTGCAGAGTCTCTTTTGGAGTTTCTGAGCTGCTGAGGAGTAAACAGATGCTGTTTGTATTCACAGTAACTAGCAGTCAAATTCCATAGTATTTTTAAATACTGGATCTGAGCCTACAACAATCTGTCTCTAAGTACCTATAGTTCTCACAGTTTTCTGATGTCAACATGGAGCTGTATAGTTTTTGCTGTAACTTACCCTTCTGTAAATGATGCAGGTTGCACCTTGTTCTTCTTCTACACAAGAAGAAACACACAGACATCAGAAGGATGCTTATGAAAACACAATAAAAACATAAAATCCTTGTGCTACATTTCAGGTTAGTTATTTTTACTTGCACTCTCTGGCAGTTCTACTTCCTAATTTTGCCAGAGTGCATTTTCCTTCAGAATTACTTAGAAGTGATTCCCATGATTCCCTGCTCCTTTTCACCCATAAAACAAAAGGGATGAAAACTTTGGCACTACACTGAAAGTCAACAAGGTTAATCAAAGAAGCATTCAGACAATTCATGTACTTTACAAGTCTGATATTTCGTGTGATATTTCAGTAACAAATAGTAAATGTGATGTTCGTGTGTGAATATTTTGGATAAAAGATGTTCTTACCCTCCAGAAACACCATTTTGATGTTCTCCTAGCACCATCCTTCTTCTTCTCTGTGGATTTCTCACTAGTTCCAGGCGTCTCTGTTGGTGTTTTTGAGCCGCTGAGGAGTAAACAGATGCTGTTTGTCATCCCAGTCACTATCATTCCAATTTTATAGTATTTTTAAAATCTGGGCCCTGAGCCTACACAATCTCTCTCTGAATTCATTACCCATAATACCTGAGGTTTTGTTTGAGTTTGATCTCATTAAGGAGATGCACATGTCTGTAATGTAGCTTACCTTTCTGCAGGTGTCACAGGTACTGAAGGATGCACCTTGTTCTTCTACAGATAATAAAAGGAAACACACAGGCACAAGAGTGATGCTTATAAAAATACTATTTTTTTTTTATCAAGCTACAGTTAGTTTTCTTCCATTCTTTGGTAGTTTTTTTTTCTTCTTTTTTTCAACAACCCCCCTCCCCCCCAACATGGCAAATGTGATGTTTGTGTGTGAATATTTTGGATAAAAGATGTTCTTACCTTCCAGAAACACCATTTTGATGTTCTCCTTGCACCATCCTTCTTCTTCTCTGTGGATTTCTCACTAGTTCCAGGTGTCTCTGTTTGTGTTTTTGAGTCGCTGAGGAGTAAACAGATGCTGTTTGTCCTCCCAGTAACTATCACAATCTCTGTCTGAATTCATTACCCATAATACCTGAGGTTTTGTTTGAGTTTGATCTCATTAAGGAGATGCACATGTCTGTAATGTAGCTTACCTTTCTGCAGGTGTCACAGGTACTGAAGGATGCACCTTGCTCTTCTACAGATAATAAAAGGAAACACACAGGCACAAGAGTGATGCTTAGAATAATACTCTTTTTTCATCATGCTACAGTTATTTTTCTTCCAATCTTTGATAGTTTTCTTTTGTTCACCTCTGTCGAACAAAAAAGATCTGTATTATGGCTTCCTTTAAAATGATGTATTAATGTTAGTATTTAGATAAAAAAGAGAGCTATGTGTCCTAAAAGTGAAATTACATATAAATAGTTAATTTACAACAGACACTTATTGAAGTCAGTCTCAATTAGCATTTTATTGAGTGTTTAGTGCACTAAGTAGTGTCTATAACACCTTTATGTTGTACCCTACGTAGTGAACATATGAGGTAAATAGTAAGACATTTGGGATGCGACCTCAGTGTGTGAACTTTTCCTCTTGTGCACGAGCTGAAGGAAATGTAAAGCTGACATAAATATCAGCAACAAGAAAACATTACTCTGGGTAAATAAACCATTTAAAAACATTAAAGTCTAGGATAAAATGATGCTGTTGCCTCCACATGAGATTTCTGTTTGTCTGTGGAGGTGTACTGGGTTAATCAGTCTCGTCCATATCAGAATGCAGCTCAGTGTTTCATTTATTTCCAGCAGTTCACATTTCACTGCAGTATTAAAGCAATTCCACAGTCCTAATAATGACTATAATCATCACTACAGAATTAATAGCTGATGGAGCCCAAAGCTGAGATCAATTGAATATGATTTATATCTACGTTTATGTCTAAATATAGATTATTTACTATAAACATTGTCACAAAGCAGCTTTATACAAATCTGAAAATAAAGTGCATGGCTCTTCAGCCTGTTTGAATGTTTAATGCCATAATTTTTGTACTGAACATAAAATTCACCAACTTTCATGTAGGTTAGAAGACGTGTTTTTGAGATACTGAGACATTTCACTTTCAATAACGAACAGTAAATGTGATGTGTGAAAGTTTGTGGATTAAAGAATTTCTTACCCGCGACCAAAAACAGGGGCAGCAGAGCATTCTGAATTTTCACTGAGCTCCTTCACAATAAAAGAAAATGATTTATCTGAAGAAACAAAGTCTGAATTTGAAAAATGTCTCTTTGCTCCTGTTTCCTTTTTCTGCACTGAGGTAAAAATGTCGTCCAGGTGTTCTATAGAACGCGCGCGCTCAGGTGCCAGCCGTTGTGACGTCACAATAGCGGTGACTTCACCCACGCCGCTCAGTTAGCGCGAGCCCAGTTTTTAAGCGCAACGCAATTCTTGAGTTCATTAGTGTTTCCTTTCAACATGAGAGTATATATATATATATCTAGCCTTTGTGTGAAAATGCTCTTTGGCTTTTTCTTAGTTTTGGAAGTGTATCTGAAATTAGTGGGCAGCGCAAAGCCAAAAGATTGCAGATTAAAGACAGCCATATAGCCATATACACTCACCGGTCACTTTAATAGGAACACCTGCACACCTGATGCTCATGTGGCAGCAGCACAACGCAGACAATCATGCAGATACAAGAGCTTCAGTTAATGTTCACATCAAACATCAGAATGGGGGGACAAAATGTCATGACTTTATAAGCCTCTACTGTATATGTACACTCACTGTCCACTTTATTAGGAACACCTGTACACTTGCACATTCGTGCACTTATCTAATCAGCCAGTCATGTGGCAACAGCGCAATGCAAAAAAAATCAAGCAGATACAGGTCAAGAGCTTCAGTCAATGGTCACATCAAAAAATGTGATGTCTGTGATGTGAACCATGGCCTGGTTGTTGGTACCAGAAGGCTGATTTGAGTATTTCAGAAACTGCTGATCTCCAGGGAATTTCACACACAACAGTCTCAAGAGTTTACGCAGAATGGTGCCAAAAAAAAAACAAAAAAAACACAAAACCTAAAATCACTGAGTGAGCGACAGTTCTGTGGGTGGAAACACCTTGTTGATAAGAGAGATCAGAGGGAAATGATCAGATTAGTTTGAGCTGCCAGGAAAGATATAATAACTGAAATAATCACTCTTTACAACCGTGGCGAACAGAAAAGCATCTCAGCATGCACAAAACATTGAACCTTGAGATGGATGCATTACAAGAGCAGAAGACCTCGCTGGGTTTCACTCCTGTCAGCCAATAACAGGAGTCTGAGGCTTTCATGGGCACAGACTCACCCAAACTGGAAAGTTGAAGCTTAGGGGAAAAAACCATCTGGTCTTTTTCCAGGATTCCACTGTCCAGTTTCAGTGAGTCTCTGCCCATGACAGCCTCAGATTCATGTTCTTGGCTCACAGGAGTTGAAAGTCACTGAGATCATATTTTTTTCCCCCCCCAATCTGATGTTTGATTTGAGCATGAACTGAAGCTCTTGACCTGTAGCTGCATGATTTTATGCATTGCACCGCTGCTCACACATGATTGGCTGATTGGATAACTGCATAAATGAGGTGTACAGGTGTTCCTATTAAAGTGACAGGTGAGTGTATATATTAATTTATATTTGTCATACCCAAGGTCACTATACAACCAAAAAACACAAAAAATACACAGCCCAATGACAGAAGAGAAAAAAATAGAACAATAAAGATTGGCGTTAGTCCCTGATGTACGGCTAATATTCACTCACCAGCCACTTGAATAGGAACATCTGTACCCCTGTTCATTAATGCAGATACAGGTCAAGAACTTCAGGTAATGTTCACATCAAACATCATAATGGGGGAAACGTGTAATCTCTGTGACTTTAAACGTGGCAAGGTTGTTGGTACAAGGTTGGTTTGAGTATTTCAGAAACTGCCGATTTCCTGGGATTTTCACACTTAACCAAGAAGGGTTTAACAAGAATGTTGTGTAAAAGCAGTTCTAGGGGGGTAAATGATGAGCGAGGTCAGAGGAGAATGGCCAGACTGATTCAAGCTGACAAGAAGGTTACTGGACAGCTGAAGATGGGAAAAACATCCTCTGTTCTTATTCCTAACTTCAGTTGTCCAGATTCAGTGAGCCAGTGCCCACTGTACCCTCAGATTCCTGTTATCGTCTGACAGGAAGGGATTCATTGCGGTCTTCTGCTGTTGTAGCCCATCCACGTCAAGGTTCAGCATTTTTACTCACCACGGTTGTATATTGTTATTGGTGTGCTTTCCGCCAATCATTCATAAATTCATTTTACAGTTTTGAAAATGAATCCCTGAGTCAGGAAAGCGGGGGGCGAGGGGGTGGTGGTGGTCTTGTTCTCAGTGGTCTTATCTCTTCCAACCCTTGCAACACCCCTGGCTCAAACCAGTCTGTCCATTCTCCTCTGCCCTCTCTCATCAAGAAGGTGTTTCTGCCCCAATTGAGCTTTTTTTTTTTTCATAATTGGATATATTCAATTCAATTCAATTCATTTTTATTTGTATAGCGCTTTTTACAAAGGTCATTGTCTCAAAGCAGCTTTACACAAACAAAAGTAAAGTGAAGTGTGTGTGTGTGCCGTCTCTGATGAGCAAGCAGGGCGACGGTGGCAAGGAAAAACTCCCTGAGATGGTGATAGGAAGAAACCTTGAGAGGAACCAGGCTCAACAGAGAACCCATCCTCATATGGGTTTACACTGTAGTGTGCGTGTGTGTGAGCACAATGTGTGTTGGTGTAGTCCATGGAAAACAGCTGAAGCGTTTTCGTGGCAGTATGAAGCATTGCCGGTGGACAGGTCAAGAGTGAAGGGGGGGAGGTCTGGATCACCGGCAGCTCAGGAGTGTAGCTCGGCAGAAGGAGAAGGAAAGTGGTTAGGTACACTCACAGTCACCGTGTGGAGATAAAACTCGACATCCACGAGTCCCCCAGATCTACTCCTTTGATAAAAACACTAGTCGCTAAATGCTAGGTTAAATAAATAAGTCTTCAACCTCGACTTAAACACTGAGACCGTGTCTGCTTCACGTACATTAACTGGGAGGCTATTCCATAATTTTGGGGCTTGGTAAGAGAAAGCTCTGCCCCCTGCCGTGGTTTTGGCAACGCGTGGTACTGATAGACAGCCTGCATCCTTAGAGCGAAGTAGGCGCGGCGGAACGTAAGGTACTAACATATCGCTTAAATACTGCGGAGCGAGACCGTTTAATGCTTTATAGGTTAGGAGTAATATTTTAAAATCGATGCGGAATCTTACTGGGAGCCAGTGTAATGTAGATAAGACTGGCGTGATATGCTCATACTTCCTAGTCCTAGTCAGGACCCTCGCTGCTGCGTTCTGAACTATCTGAAGCTTATTTATGCATCTAGATGAGCATCCAGATAGTAAAGCATTACAGTAATCTAATCTGGACGTGATAAATGCATGGACTAGTTTTTCAGCATCACTTAGCGAAAGTATATTTCTAATCTTAGCAATATTTCTGAGGTGGAAAAATGCTAACCTGCTTACATTATCTACATGCGCCTCAAATGAGAGATTAGAGTCTATAATCACACCGAGATCTTTTACTGTTAGACTACTTGAAACAGAGAGACCATCTAAAGTAACAGTGTGATCTCTAAACTTACTTCTAGCGGCTTGTGGTCCCAGTACCAGAACCTCTGTTTTTTCTGGGTTTAGCAGGAGAAAGTTGCTTAGCATCCAGTCTCTTATGTCTATCGCACAAGCCTCAACTTTCTTTAACTGGCTATTCTCATCTGGCCTAGCTGAGACGTATAACTGTGTGTCATCAGCATAACAATGGAAGCTAATATTATGTTTATGGATTATGTTACCTAAAGGGAGCATGTATAACGTGAAAAGCAGTGGGCCTAAGACTGAACCCTGCGGAACGCCATATTCTACTCGATAACGTGCTGAGTGGTCACCGTTTAAATCTACAAACTGATAGCGATCGGTTAAATAAGATCTAAACCAGTCGAGGGCTGAGCCCTTAATTCCTACGACCTTTTCCAGTCTGTGAAGAAGGATATTATGGTCGATAGTGTCGAACGCTGCGCTAAGGTCGAGTAAAATTAATAGACTAATGCAACCCCGATCAGAGGCTAATAGCAAGTCATTGACTACTTTGACTAATGCTGTCTCTGTGCTGTGGTGGGGCCTGAAACCTGACTGATAAAGTTGATAGATATTATTACTTTGTAGATATGAAATTAGCTGCTGCGCTACTATTTTCTCTAATATTTTAGATAGAAAGGGAAGGTTTGAAATCGGCCTATAGTTAGTTAAGTTGTTAGGGTCAAGGTCTGGTTTCTTCACTAGTGGTTTAATAACAGCTAATTTAAGTGATTTTGGAACGTACCCATTGCTCAGTGAGGAGTTAATTATTTTAAGCAGGGGTTCAGTTACGGTTCCAACTATTTGCTTAAGAAGACGTGTTGGTACCGGATCTAATAGACAGGTTGATGATTTAGCAGAAGAGATGAGCGAGATTAAATCATTCTCTTCAAGAGGAGTAAAACTTTCTAAGCTCTGATCTATGGTTAGTCTATCCTCCCAGTCTATTGTATAATTTGGACTTTGGGCCTGTATCTCCTGCCTAATGTTTTTAATTTTGCTATCAAAGAATTTCATGAAATCATTACTTTTGTATGCTGTTATTGTGGAAATTTCTGTCGATGTCTTATTCCTAGTTAATTCTGCTATGGTGTTAAATAAGAATTTAGGATTACTTTTATTATTTTCTATAAGCGTTGATAAGTAAGTGGACCTAGCTTGCCTTAGAGCTTTTTTATAGGCTAAAATACTGTCTTTCCATGCTATTTTAAATGCTAGGAGTTTGGTCTGGTGCCATTTACGCTCTAGCTTTCGGGCGTTCTGTTTTAGAGAGCGGGTGTGGTCACTATACCACGGAGCGAGTTTCTTATCTTTAATTGTTTTTCTTCTAAGTGGGGCTACATTATCTAAGGTACAGCGGAATGTCGACTCTAAAAATTCTGTCGCCTGTTCGAGTTCTAAAGGGTCTGATGGTGACCCTATACTAGCGGATAATTCTGGTAGGTGATTAATAAAGCTCTGCGCGGTCGCAGGTGTTATTGTACGGCTAAATCGGTAGCGCGGTTCTGTGTGTACAATGCTACTGTGACGCACACAAAACGAAATCAGACTGTGATCTGATATTGCCTCAGACTGCGGGATTATCACTATATCTGTTATATTAACTCCAAGAGATAATATTAAGTCTAACGTATGACCTGCTTTATGTGTGGATCCTACAACACACTGATTGACTCCCAGTGAGTCAAGTATGGATGTAAACGCTATCTTCAGCGGGTTGCCTATATTCTCAAAATGAATGTTAAAGTCTCCAGTAATTATCGCTCGGTCCACAGAAACAACTAGGTTTGATAGGAAATCTGTAAATTCACTAAGAAATTCAGAGTACGGTCCTGGGGGTCTGTAGATAATAACTAACGGAAGGGACTGTGATGACTTATCATTAGCGACTGCACTTATGTTACTATAGAGTGCTTCAAATGAATTAAAGTTTTGTCCTAGTTTCTGTATGATGGTCAGATTATCCTTATGAATAACTGCGACGCCTCCTCCTCTACCGGTAAAACGAGGCTGATGTATGTAGCTATAAGCGGGCGGACTAGCTTCATTTAATGCAACATAATTGTTCTGCCTAATCCATGTTTCTGTTAAACATAACGCGCCATACTCCTGGTCCGTGATCAGTTCATTAACTAAGAGCGTTTTAGACTCAAGAGATCTGATATTTATCAAACCTAGCTTTAGAGTAGAGGTGCAGGCTGCACTCTCAGTATTATTATCTAATGTAGGTATGTTTATTAAATTGCTAAAACAGACTTTATTCTTTCTTAATTTTAATACAGCACGGGGAACAGACACAGTCTCAATGCTATGTACCCTAGGTGACGACTCTAGGCAGCTAGCAGACGGTTGGGTTAAGCCAATTGTATCAGTCTGGTGAGTTGGACAGTGGCCATTATAATTGCAATCTAAGGTATGGCTTACCAGTCAGATGGTGCGTAGTGTCCTAGAGATGTTGTCCGAGAGGACCGCTGCTCCAGCTCTGCTTGGGTGCAGGCCGTCAGTGTGGTAGAGCCTAGGACGCTCCCAGAAAATATTCCAGTTATCAATAAAGGGTAATTTCTGGTCTTGACACCATGACTGTAACCATTCATTAAAAGCAAATAGCCTACTGAACCTCTCAATTCCTCGCTGGAACGTGGGAAGCGGTCCTGACACGATGATCCTCGTCGTGGGCGATGTGCTGCGTACCTTCTCAATCAGGCTTCTGAAGTCCTTCTTCAGGATCTCCGTCTGCCTCAGCCTGGTGTCGTTCGTGCCAGCATGGAGGACCACAGCTCCGATGTTCTTCCCATTCAGGATCGCGGGTACCTGTGCAGCGACATCGAGAACACGAGCACCAGGAAAACAGCGAGTGCGCACCTTACCTTGACTATTTGAGTTTTAGACCTTGTGTGATGAAACAAGTTGAAACAATTTTAAAAAGTCAAAACAATTTTAAAAAGTCAACATTTCCTCTTTTCTTAAAGTGAAAAAAATAATTAATTTCTTATTTTAATGTGTGCCAAGAAAAACAACAAAATAAAATATTTTTTCCCCTTGCGTCCCTATTTTTCTTTTTATTTCACAATGAAAGAACACTGTAGCAGCTTTCCATTAAACTGCTGGTATTGGTAATAGGAGTCAGCAAGTAGATGACGCGTAAAAATTAGAGTCTATGTTCACAAAAAGTCCACACAAAACTCCATACCTTGTAGATACAGCATACTGTTCAACACGGTCCAACACATAGTCCAAAAAGCCTGTTTAAAATAATGAAGCACAACCTGAAACGGTCAAAAACTGTGTGCTTCCCCACTACCAATACACACACCTGTTGTCTCATTATCCAATTGCCCCGATGTACCATGGGTATTCTACCAGAGTGCCACCCAATGGACAAATATATAACTACAACAAAAAATAGCTTCAACACACCGGCCCCTTAATTGCTCATGGCAGGAAGACATAACGATTACAAATTCAATAATAATAATAATAATAATAAAAATGAAGCCATAACTAACACTGCATCTTTGGACAGGAAGCAGTAAATTTAATTTCTAAATACCCCAACTTAGTCTGCTTCTAACAGAAGACAAATCTTATTAATTGGATGTTCTACGACACTACTTTTGGTTTGTACCTTTACTGAACGTACTAAACCTTTGTTGTCTGAGTAGGTCTCCAAAACTCTTCCAAGTATCCATGAGTCTCGTGGTGCTGAAGGATCAACAATGACTACAATGTCTCCAGAAGTGAAGTTTCTACGTTCTTTGTTCCACTTCTGTCAATTTTGCAACAAGGGTAATTATTCTCGTACCCATCTTTTCCAAAAAAGATCGGAAATGTATTGCACTTGTTTCCATCTCCTTTTGGCATACAGGTCAGATCTTTCAAATAAACCAGGTGGCAATGCAGGATTCCCTCTCCTAAGCAGGATGTGATTTGGAGTGAGAGCTTCTAGATCACTAGGGTCACTGGATAGTTTGGAAATAGGACGGTCATTCAAAATGGCTTTTGCTTCGCACAAGATTGCTTGCAATGCTTCATCGTCCAGTGTTTGTTGTCGAAGAACTGAACAAAGAATTTGTCTTACCATTCGAATTATACGCTCCCATATCCCTCCATAATGGGAGCCTGTGGGGGGATTGAAGCACCATTGAACTTCCTTATGAAGTAAGGCTCTCTGAATCTTCTTGTTGTCCAATGCTGAGAGAGCATCCTTTAACTCCCGCTCAGCACCAATAAAATTAGTTCCATTATCCGACGTCATAAAAGAAACTTGTCCACGACGACAAACAAACCTGCGCAAGGCATTTATGCATGAGTCCGTATCTAATGAATACGCCATTTCCAAATGGACTGCTCTGCTTGCGAAACAAGTAAATATCACTCCATAGCGTTTTACTTTACTCCTGGCTCTTTTTACTTCAATGGGCCCAAAAAAGTCCACTCCTACATTGGTAAAAGGAGGTAGGTCAGGGGTGATCCCTTCCAATGGAAGGTCTGCCATTTTTTGTTCACCCAATTTTCC